>NW_026045264.1:300000-495359 GCF_943734845.2 Anopheles funestus | reverse complement strand
ACACAGATTTGGGATAGATCTGCTCATTGGCTACCATAAATTGTTCCATGCCGATATGCTCAGATGTCTGTGGAAAAAGTTATTCGAGATACAAAGACTTAACATTTTCTCGGTTTTTTCCAAAAAATCCTTATTTTGCCACTTTGAATGCTCATAACTCGGTCAGTTTTCGACGGATCTTCAATTGTAACACAGATTTGGATAGATCAGCTCATTGGCTACCATAAGTTGTTCCACATCGATGTGCTCAGATGTCTGTGGAAAAAGTTATTCGAGATACAAAGACTTAACATTTTCTCGGTTTTTCTAAAAAATTTCCTCATTTTGCCACTTTGCATGCTCATAACTCGGTCAGTTTTCGACGGTTCTTCAGTTGTAACACAGATTTGGATAGATCAGCTCATGGCTACCATAAGTTGTTCCATGTCGATATGCTCAGATGTCTGTGGAAAAAGTTATTCGAGATACAAAGACTTAACATTTTCTCGGTTTTTCTAAAAAATTCCTCATTTTTTCCACTTTGCATGCTCATAACTCGGTCAGTTTTCGACGGATCTTCAGTTGTAACACAGATTTGAATAGATCAGCTCATTGGCTACCATAAGTTGTTCCACGTCGATATGCTCAGATGTCTGTGGAAAAAGTTATTCGAGATACAAAGACTTAACATTTTCTCGGTTTTTCTAAAAAATTCCTCATTTTTCCACTTTGCATGCTCATAACTCGGTCAGTTTTCGACGGATCTTCAGTTGTAACACAGATTTGGATAGATCTGCTCATTGGCTACCATAAGTTGTTCCATGCCGATATGCTCAGATGTCTGTGGAAAAAGTTATTCGAGATACAAAGACTTAACATTTTCTCGGTTTTTCTAAAAAATTCCTCATTTTGCCACTTTGCATGCTCATAACTCGGTCAGTTTTCGACGGATCTTCAGTTGTAACACAGATTTGGATAGATCAGCTCATTGGCTACCATAAGTTGTTCCATGTCGATATGCTCAGATGTCTGTGGAAAAAGTTATTCGAGATACAAAGACTTAACATTTTCTCGGTTTTTCTAAAAAATTCCTCATTTTTCCACTTTGCATGCTCATAACTCGGTCAGTTTTCGACGGATCTTCAGTTGTAACACAGATTTGAATAGATCAGCTCATTGGCTACCATAAGCTGCGGGGCCACGACAGTTGAGACTTTCCCTCAAACTTCCTCAGTCACTCAATTCCCTCAAAAAGCGTCTCAAAACCAGTGTTGCCGTGGCCGTTTGAGGTTTTCCTCAAATTTGGTCACACAAACAGTCACTCATGCTGCCTCTCTTTTCGTCAGCGACAACAAACAGTGTTTGACAAATGCTACGTATTTCATGTAATTGTAATCTTTGTTCGAAGGTGTTTTTTGATCAAATCGATGGAAAATATGGTCAATAAAAAGTTGTTTTAAAGAAAAGAAAGTATTTTAACATTTTATCAATCAGAAGAACGAGATTCATGGATAGTCTTTCACATAAAAAGTTTAGTTTTTAAATTAAAACGTATACATAAATTGTGTCACAACACTGTGCAACAAATGAACAATTTACCGTCGCAAAAAACAAAAAATAAAACACACAAATACGGTTTTAAAATTATAATTAATGTTAATTTTAGTTCTTCAGTGGGTATTTGCATTAACAATGGCACACAAAAAGTGTACTTTCATTGAAAAAAACCGCAAACAAAAATATGTTTTGTTTACATTCTGAACAGCTGTGGCATCGGAACTGTCAAAAACGATTCCTCAAAAAAGTCTCAAAAAGTTTTTGAGGTTTTTGTAGATCGGCCAGGTTTTCCTCAAAACGCAAATCCCTCAAAATCACTCATGAGTTCCTGAGGTTTTGAGTTCTGAGGGAATCCTCAACTGTCGTGGCCCCGCAGCTATAAGTTGTTCCACGTCGATATGCTCAGATGTCTGTGGAAAAAGTTATTCGAGATACAAAGACTTAACATTTTCTCGGTTTTTCTAAAAAATTCCTCATTTTTCCACTTTGCATGCTCATAACTCGGTCAGTTTTCGACGGATCTTCAGTTGTAACACAGATTTGGATAGATCAGCTCATTGGCTACCATAAGTTGTTCCATGCCGATATGCTCAGATGTCTGTGGAAAAAGTTATTCGAGATACAAAGACTTAACATTTTCTCGGTTTTTCTAAAAAATTCCTCATTTTTCCACTTTGCATGCTCATAAACTCGGTCAGTTTTCGACGGATCTTCAGTTGTAACACAGATTTGGATAGATCAGCTCATTGGCTACCATAAGTTGTTCCATGCCGATATGCTCAGATGTCTGTGGAAAAAGTTATTCGAGATACAAAGACTTAACATTTTCTCGGTTTTTCCAAAAAATCCTTATTTTGCCACTTTGAATGCTCATAACTCGGTCAGTTTTCGACGGATCTTCAATTGTAACACAGATTTGGATAGATCAGCTCATTGGCTTTCATAAGTTGTTCCATGCCGATATGCTCAGATGTCTGTGGAAAAAGTTATTCGAGATACAAAGACTTAACATTTTCTCGGTTTTTCCAAAAAAAATCCTCATTTTGCCACTTTGCATGCTCATAACTCGGTCAGTTTTCGACGGATCTTCAATTGTAACACAGATTTGGATAGATCAGCTCATTGGCTACCATAAGTAGTTCCATGTTGATGTGCTCAGATGTCTGTGGAAAAAGTTATTCGAGATACAAAGACTTAACATTTTCTCGGTTTTTCCAAAAAATCCTTATTTTGCCACTTTGCATGCTCATAACTCGGTCAGTTTTTCGACGGATCTTCAATTGTAACACAGATTTGGATAGATCTGCTCATTGGCTACCATAAGTTGTTCCATGCCGATATGCTCAGATGTCTGTGGAAAAAGTTATTCGAGATACAAAGACTTAACATTTTCTCGGTTTTTCCAAAAAATCCTTATTTTGCCACTTTGCATGCTCATAACTCGGTCAGTTTTCGACGGATCTTCAATTGTAACACAGATTTGAATAGATCAGCTCATTGGCTACCATAAGTTGTTCCATGTCGATGTGCTCAGATGTCTGTGGAAAAAGTTATTCGAGATACAAAGACTTAACATTTTCTCGGTTTTTCTAAAAAATTCCTCATTTTGCCACTTTGCATGCTCATAACTCGGTCAGTTTTCGACGGATCTTCAGTTGTAACACAGATTTGGATAGATCAGCTCATTGGCTTTCATAAGTTGTTTCTTGCCGATATGCTCAGATGTCTGTGGAAAAAGTTATTCGAGATACAAAGACTTAACATTTTCTCGGTTTTTCCAAAAAAAATCCTCATTTTGCCACTTTGCATGCTCATAACTCGGTCAGTTTTCGACGGATCTTCAATTGTAACACAGATTTGGATAGATCAGCTCATTGGCTACCATAAGTTGTTCCATGTTGATGTGCTCAGATGTCTGTGGAAAAAGTTATTCGAGATACAAAGACTTAACATTTTCTCGGTTTTTCCAAAAAATCCTTATTTTGCCACTTTGCATGCTCATAACTCGGTCAGTTTTCGACGGATCTTCAATTGTAACACAGATTTGGATAGATCTGCTCATTGGCTACCATAAGTTGTTCCATGCCGATATGCTCAGATGTCTGTGGAAAAAGTTATTCGAGATACAAAGACTTAACATTTTCTCGGTTTTTCTAAAAAATTCCTCATTTTTCCACTTTGCATGCTCATAACTCGGTCAGTTTTCGACGGATCTTCAGTTGTAACACAGATTTGGATAGATCAGCTCATTGGCTACCATAAGTTGTTCCATGTCGATATGCTCAGATGTCTGTGGAAAAAGTTATTCGAGATACAAAGACTTAACATTTTCTCGGTTTTTCCAAAAAATCCTTATTTTGCCACTTTGCATGCTCATAACTCGGTCAGTTTTCGACGGATCTTCAATTGTAACACAGATTTGGATAGATCAGCTCATTGGCTTTCATAAGTTGTTCCATGCCGATATGCTCAGATGTCTGTGGAAAAAGTTATTCGAGATACAAAGACTTAACATTTTCTCGGTTTTTCCAAAAAAAATCCTCATTTTGCCACTTTGCATGCTCATAACTCGGTCAGTTTTCGACGGATCTTCAATTGTAACACAGATTTGGATAGATCAGCTCATTGGCTACCATAAGTAGTTCCATGTTGATGTGCTCAGATGTCTGTGGAAAAAGTTATTCGAGATACAAAGACTTAACATTTTCTCGGTTTTTCCAAAAAATCCTTATTTTGCCACTTTGCATGCTCATAACTCGGTCAGTTTTCGACGGATCTTCAATTGTAACACAGATTTGGATAGATCTGCTCATTGGCTACCATAAGTTGTTCCATGCCGATATGCTCAGATGTCTGTGGAAAAAGTTATTCGAGATACAAAGACTTAACATTTTCTCGGTTTTTCCAAAAAATCCTTATTTTGCCACTTTGCATGCTCATAACTCGGTCAGTTTTCGACGGATCTTCAATTGTAACACAGATTTGAATAGATCAGCTCATTGGCTACCATAAGTTGTTCCATGTCGATGTGCTCAGATGTCTGTGGAAAAAGTTATTCGAGATACAAAGACTTAACATTTTCTCGGTTTTTCTAAAAAATTCCTCATTTTGGCCACTTTGCATGCTCATAACTCGGTCAGTTTTCGACGGATCTTCAGTTGTAACACAGATTTGGATAGATCAGCTCATTGGCTTTCATAAGTTGTTTCTTGCCGATATGCTCAGATGTCTGTGGAAAAAGTTATTCGAGATACAAAGACTTAACATTTTCTCGGTTTTTCCAAAAAAAAATCCTCATTTTTGCCACTTTGCATGCTCATAACTCGGTCAGTTTTCGACGGATCTTCAATTGTAACACAGATTTGGATAGATCAGCTCATTGGCTACCATAAGTTGTTCCATGTTGATGTGCTCAGATGTCTGTGGAAAAAGTTATTCGAGATTCAAAGACTTAACATTTTCTCGGTTTTTCCAAAAAATCCTTATTTTGCCACTTTGCATGCTCATAACTCGGTCAGTTTTCGACGGATCTTCAATTGTAACACAGATTTGGATAGATCTGCTCATTGGCTACCATAAGTTGTTCCATGCCGATATGCTCAGATGTCTGTGGAAAAAGTTATTCGAGATACAAAGACTTAACATTTTCTCGGTTTTTCTAAAAAAATCCTCATTTTGCCACTTTGCATGCTCATAACTCGGTCAGTTTTCGACGGATCTTCAATTGTAACACAGATTTGGATAGATCTGCTCATTGGCTACCATAAGTTGTTCCATGCCGATATGCTCAGATGTCTGTGGAAAAAGTTATTCGAGATACAAAGACTTAACATTTTCTCGGTTTTTCCAAAAAATCCTTATTTTGCCACTTTGCATGCTCATAACTCGGTCAGTTTTCGACGGATCTTCAATTGTAACACAGATTTGAATAGATCAGCTCATTGGCTTTCATAAGTTGTTTCTTGCCGATATGCTCAGATGTCTGTGGAAAAAGTTATTCGAGATACAAAGACTTAACATTTTCTCGGTTTTTCCAAAAAAAATCCTCATTTTGCCACTTTGCATGCTCATAACTCGGTCAGTTTTCGACGGATCTTCAATTGTAACACAGATTTGGATAGATCAGCTCATTGGCTACCATAAGTTGTTCCATGTTGATGTGCTCAGATGTCTGTGGAAAAAGTTATTCGAGATTCAAAGACTTAACATTTTCTTGGTTTTTCCAAAAAATCCTTATTTTGCCACTTTGCATGCTCATAACTCGGTCAGTTTTCGACGGATCTCCAATTGTAACACATATTTGGATAGATCAGCTCATTGGCTACCATAAGTTGTTCCATGTTGATGTGCTCAGATGTCTGTGGAAAAAGTTATTCGAGATACAAAGACTTAACATTTTCTCGGTTTTTCCAAAAAATCCTTATTTTGCCACTTTGCATGCTCATAACTCGGTCAGTTTTCGACGGATCTTCAATTGTAACACAGATTTGAATAGATCAGCTCATTGGCTACCATAAGTTGTTCTATGCCGATATGCTCAGATGTCTGTGGAAAAAGTTATTCGAGATACAAAGACCTAACATTTTCTCGGTTTTTCTAAAAAATTCCTCATTTTGCCACTTTGCATGCTCATAACTCGTTCAGTTTTCGACGGATCTTCAATTGTAACACAGATTTGGATAGATCAGCTCATTGGCTACCATAAGTTGTTCCATGTTGATGTGCTCAGATGTCTGTGGAAAAAGTTATTCGAGATACAAAGACTTAACATTTTCTCGGTTTTTCTAAAAAATTCCTCATTTTGCCACTTTGCATGCTCATAACTCGGTCAGTTTTCGACGGATCTTCAGTTGCAATACAGATTTGGATAGATCAGCTCATTGGCTACCATAAGTTGCTCCATTCCGATATGCTCAGATGTCTGTGGAAAAAGTTATTCGAGATACAAAGACTTAACATTTACTCGGTTTTTCCAAAAAAATCCTTATTTTGCCACTTTGCATGCTCATAACTCGGTCAGTTTTCGACGGATCTTCAGTTGTAACACAGATTTGAATGGATCTGCTCATTAGCTACCATAAGTTGTTCCATGCCGATATGCTCAGATGTCTGTGGAAAAAGTTATTCGAGATACAAAGACTTAACATTTTCTCGGTTTTTCCAAAAAAATCCTCATTTTGCCACTTTGCATGCTCATAACTCGGTCAGTTTTCGACGGATCTTCAGTTGTAACACAGATTTGGATAGATCAGCTCATTGGCTACCATAAGTTGTTCCATGTCGATATGCTCAGATGTCTGTGGAAAAAGTTATTCGAGATACAAAGACTTAACATTTTCTCGGTTTTTCTAAAAAATTCCTCATTTTGCCACTTTGCATGCTCATAACTCGGTCAGTTTTCGACGGATCTTCAGTTGTAACACAGATTTGGATAGATCAGCTCATTGGCTACCATAAGTTGTTCCATGTCGATATGCTCAGATGTCTGTGGAAAAAGTTATTCGAAATATAAAGACTTAACATTTTCTCGGTTTTTCTAAAAATATACTCATTTTTCTACTTTGCATGCTCATAACTCGGTCAGTTTTCGACGGATATTCAATTGTAACACAGATTTGGATAGATCAGCTCATTAGCTACCATAAGTTGTTCCATGTCGATATGCTTAGATGTCTGTGGAAAAAGTTATTCGAAATACAAAGACTTAACATTTTCTCGGTTTTTCTAAAAAAATCCTCATTTTGCCACTTTGCATGCTCATAACTCGGTCAGTTTTCGACGGATCTTCAATTGTAACACAGATTTGGGTATATCAGCTCATTGGCTACCATAAGTTGTTCCATGTCGATATGCTCAGATGTCTGTGGAAAAAGTTATTCGAGATACAAAGACTTAACATTTTCTCGGTTTTTCTAAAAAATTCCTTATTTTGCCACTTTGCATGCTCATAACTCGGTCAGTTTTCGACGGATCTTCAGTTGTAACACAGATTTGAATAGATCAGCTAATTGGCTACCATAAGTTGTTCCATGTCGATATGCTCAGATGTCTGTGGAAAAAGTTATTCGAGGTACAAAGACTTAACATTTTCTCGGTTTTTCTAAAAAATTCCTTATTTTGCCACTTTGCATGCTCATAACTCGGTCAGTTTTCGACGGATCTTCAGTTGTAACACAGATTTGAATAGATCAGCTCATTGGCTACCATAAGTTGTTCCATGTCGATATGCTCAGATGTCTGTGGAAAAAGTTATTCGAGATACAAAGACTTAACATTTTCTCGGTTTTTCTAAAAAAATCCTTATTTTGCTACTTTGCATGCTCATAACTCGGTCAGTTTTCGACGGATCTTCAATTGTAGCACAGATTTGGATAGATCTGCTCATTGGCTACCATAAGTTGTTCCACGTCGTTTGGCTCAGATGTCTGTGGAAAAAGTTATTCGAGATACAAAGACTAAACATTTTCTCGGTTTTTCAAAAAAAATCCTTATTTTGCTACTTTGCATGCTCATAACTCGGTCAGTTTTCGACGGATCTTCAATTGTAGCACAGATTTGGATAGATCTGCTCATTGGCTACCATAAGTTTTTTCACGTCGTTTGGCTCAGATGTCTGTGGAAAAAGTTATTCGCGATAGAAAGACTTAACATTTTCTCGGTTTTTCTTAAAAATTCCTCATTTTGCTACTTTGCATGCTCATAACTCGGTCAGTTTTCGACGGATCTTCAATTGTAACACAGATTTGGATAGATCTGCTCATTGGCTACCATAAGTTGTTTCACATCGTTTGGCTCAGATGTCTGTGGAAAAAGTTATTCGAGATAGAAAGACTTAACATTTTCTCGGTTTTTCTAAAAAATTCCTCATTTTGCCACTTTGCATGCTCATAACTCGGTCAGTTTTCGACGGATCTTCAATTGTAACACAGATTTGGATAGATCTGCTCATTGGCTACCATAAGTTGTTTCACATCGTTTGGCTCAGATGTCTGTGGAAAAAGTTATTCGAGATAGAAAGACTTAACATTTTCTCGGTTTTTCTTAAAAATTCCTCATTTTGCTACTTTGCATGCTCATAACTCGGTCAGTTTTCGACGGATCTTCAGTTGTAACACAGATTTTGATAGATCAGCTCATTGGCTACCATAAGTTGTTCCATGCCGATATGCTCAGATGTCTGTGGAAAAAGTTATTCGAGATACAAAGACTTAACATTTTCTCGGTTTTTCTAAAAAATTCCTCATTTTGCCACTTTGCATGCTCATAACTCGGTCAGTTTTCGACGGATCTTCAGTTGTAACACAGATTTTGATAGATCAGCTCATTGGCTACCATAAGTTGTTCCATGCCGATATGCTCAGATGTCTGTGGAAAAAGTTATTCGAGATACAAAGACTTAACATTTTCTCGGTTTTTCTAAAAAATTCCTCATTTTGCTACTTTGCATGCTCATAACTCGGTCAGTTTTCGACGGATCTTCAATTGTAACACAGATTTGGATAGATCTGCTCATTGACTACCATAAGTTGTTTCACGTCGATGTGCTCAGATGTCTGTGGAAAAAGTTATTCGAGATACAAAGACTTAACATTTTCTCGGTTTTTCTAAAAAATTCCTCATTTTGCCACTTTGCATGCTCATAACTCGGTCAGTTTTCGACGTATCTTCAGTTGTAACACAGATTTTGATAGATCTGCTCATTGGCTACCATAAGTTGTTCCACGTCGTTTGGCTCAGATGTCTGTGGAAAAAGTTATTCGAGATACAAAGACTTAACATTTTCTCGGTTTTTCTAAAAAATTCCTCATTTTGCCACTTTGCATGCTCATAACTCGGTCAGTTTTCGACGGATCTTCAGTTGTAACACAGATTTTGATAGATCAGCTCATTGGCTACCATAAGTTGTTTTATGCCGATATGCTCAGATGTCTGTGGAAAAAGTTATTCGAGATACAAAGACTTAACATTTTCTCGGTTTTTCTAAAAAATTCCTCATTTTGCCACTTTGCCTGCTCATAACTCGGTCAGTTTTCGACGGATCTTCAGTTGTAACACAGATTTTGATAGATCAGCTCATTGGCTACCATAAGTTGTTCCATGCCGATATGCTCAGATGTCTGTGGAAAAAGTTATTCGAGATACAAAGACTTAACATTTTCTCGGTTTTTCTAAAAAATTCCTCATTTTGCTACTTTGCATGCTCATAACTCGGTCAGTTTTCGACGGATCTTCAATTGTAACACAGATTTGGATAGATCTGCTCATTGACTACCATAAGTTGTTTCACGTCGATGTGCTCAGATGTCTGTGGAAAAAGTTATTCGAGATACAAAGACTTAACATTTTCTCGGTTTTTCTAAAAAATTCCTCATTTTGCCACTTTGCATGCTCATAACTCGGTCAGTTTTCGACGTATCTTCAGTTGTAACACAGATTTTGATAGATCAGCTCATTGGCTACCATAAGTTGTTCCATGCCGATATGCTCAGATGTCTGTGGAAAAAGTTATTCGAGATACAAAGACTTAACATTTTCTCGGTTTTTCTAAAAAATTCCTCATTTTGCCACTTTGCATGCTCATAACTCGGTCAGTTTTCGACGGATCTTCAGTTGTAACACAGATTTGGATAGATCAGCTCATTGGCTACCATAAGTTGTTCCATGCCGATATGCTCAGATGTCTGTGGAAAAAGTTATTCGAGATACAAAGACTTAACATTTTCTCGGTTTTTCTAAAAAATTCCTCATTTTGCCACTTTGCATGCTCATAAATTGGTCAGTTTTCGACGTATCTTCAGTTGTAACACAGATTTTGATAGATCTGCTCATTGGCTACCATAAGTTGTTCCATGTCGTTTGGCTCAGATGTCTGTGGAAAAAGTTATTCGAGATACAAAGACTTAACATTTTCTCGGTTTTTCTAAAAAATTCCTCATTTTGCCACTTTGCATGCTCATAACTCGGTCAGTTTTCGACGGATCTTCAGTTGTAACACAGATTTTGATAGATCAGCTCATTGGCTACCATAAGTTGTTCCATGCCGATATGCTCAGATGTCTGTGGAAAAAGTTATTCGAGATACAAAGACTTAACATTTTCTCGGTTTTCTAAAAAATTCCTCATTTTGCTACTTTGCATGCTCATAACTCGGTCAGTTTTCGACGGATCTTCAATTGTAACATAGATTTGGATAGATCTGCTCATTGACTACCATAAGTTGTTTCACGTCGATGTGCTCAGATGTCTGTGGAAAAAGTTATTCGAGATACAAAGACTTAACATTTTCTCGGTTTTTCTAAAAAATTCCTCATTTTGCCACTTTGCATGCTCATAACTCGGTCAGTTTTCGACGTATCTTCAGTTGTAACACAGATTTTGATAGATCAGCTCATTGGCTACCATAAGTTGTTCCATGCCGATATGCTCAGATGTCTGTGGAAAAAGTTATTCGAGATACAAAGACTTAACATTTTCTCGGTTTTTCTAAAAAATTCCTCATTTTGCCACTTTGCATGCTCATAACTCGGTCAGTTTTCGACGGATCTTCAATTGTAACACAGATTTGGATAGATCTGCTCATTGACTACCATAAGTTGTTTCACGTCGATGTGCTCAGATGTCTGTGGAAAAAGTTATTCGAGATACAAAGACTTAACATTTTCTCGGTTTTTCTAAAAAATTCCTCATTTTGCCACTTTGCATGCTCATAACTCGGTCAGTTTTCGACGTATCTTCAGTTGTAACACAGATTTTGATAGATCAGCTCATTGGCTACCATAAGTTGTTCCATGCCGATATGCTCAGATGTCTGTGGAAAAAGTTATTCGAGATACAAAGACTTAACATTTTCTCAATTTTTCTAAAAAAATTCCTCATTTTGCTACTTTGCATGCTCATAACTCGGTCAGTTTTCGACGGATCTTCAATTGTAACACAGATTTGGATAGATCTGCTCATTGGCTACCATAAGTTGTTTCATGCCGATATGCTCAGATGTCTGTGGAAAAAGTTATTCGAGATACAGAGACTTAACATTTTCTCGGTTTTTCTAAAAAATTCCTCATTTTGCCAATTTGCATGCTCATAACTCGATCAGTTTTCGACGGATCTTCAGTTGTAACACAGATTTGGATAGATCTGCTCATTGGCTACCATAAGTTGTTTCATGCCGATATGCTCAGATGTCTGTGGAAAAAGTTATTCGAGATACAAAGACTTAACATTTTCTCGGTTTTTCTAAAAAATTCCTCATTTTGCCACTTTGCATGCTCATAACTCGGTCAGTTTTCGACGTATCTTCAGTTGTAACACAGATTTGGATAGATCTGCTCATTGTCTACCATAAGTTGTTCCATGCCGATATGCTCAAATGTTTGTGGAAAAAGTTATTCGAGATACAAAGACTTAACATTTTCTCGGTTTTTCTAAAAAATTCCTCATTTTGCCACTTTGCATGCTCATAACTCGGTCAGTTTTCGACGGATCTTCAGTTGTATCACAGATTTGGATAGATCAGCTCATTGGCTACCATAAGTTGTTCCATGCCGATATGCTCAGATGTCTGTGGAAAAAGTTATTCGAGATACAAAGACTTAACATTTTCTCGGTTTTTCTAAAGAAATTCTCATTATGATACTTTGCATGCTCATAACTCGGTCAGTTTTCGACGGATCTTCAGTTGTAACACAGATTTGGATAGATCAGCTCATTGGCTACCATAAGTTGTTCCATGCCGATATGCTCAGATGTCTGTGGAAAAAGTTATTCGAGATACAAAGACTTAACATTTTCTCGGTTTTTCTAAAAAATTCCTCATTTTGCTACTTTGCATGCTCATAACTCGGTCAGTTTTCGACGGATCTTCAATTGTAACACAGATTTGGATAGATCTGCTCATTGTCTACCATAAGTTGTTCCATGTCGATATGCTCAAATGTTTGTGGAAAAAGTTATTCGAGATACAAAGACTTAACATTTTCTCGGTTTTTCTAAAAAATTCCTCATTTTGCCACTTTGCATGCTCATAACTCGGTCAGTTTTCGACGGATCTTCAGTTGTATCACAGATTTGGATAGATCAGCTCATTGGCTACCATAAGTTGTTCCATGCCGATATGCTCAGATGTCTGTGGAAAAAGTTATTCGAGATACAAAGACTTAACATTTTCTCGGTTTTTCTAAAAAATTCCTCATTTTGCTACTTTGCATGCTCATAACTCGGTCAGTTTTCGACGGATCTTCAATTGTAACACAGATTTGGATAGATCTGCTCATTGTCTACCATAAGTTGTTCCATGCCGATATGCTCAAATGTTTGTGGAAAAAGTTATTCGAGATACAAAGACTTAACATTTTCTCGGTTTTTCTAAAAAATTCCTCATTTTGCCACTTTGCATGCTCATAACTCGGTCAGTTTTCGACGGATCTTCAGTTGTATCACAGATTTGGATAGATCAGCTCATTGGCTACCATAAGTTGTTCCATGCCGATATGCTCAGATGTCTGTGGAAAAAGTTATTCGAGATACAAAGACTTAACATTTTCTCGGTTTTTCTAAAGAAATTCTCATTATGATACTTTGCATGCTCATAACTCGGTCAGTTTTCGACGGATCTTCAGTTGTAACACAGATTTGGATAGATCAGCTCATTGGCTACCATAAGTTGTTCCATGCCGATATGCTCAGATGTCTGTGGAAAAAGTTATTCGAGATACAAAGACTTAACATTTTCTCGGTTTTTCTAAAGAAATTCTCATTATGATACTTTGCATGCTCATAACTCGGTCAGTTTTCGACGGATCTTCAGTTGTAACACAGATTTTGATAGATCAGCTCATTGGCTACCATAAGTTGTTCCATGCCGATATGCTCAAATGTCTGTGGAAAAAGTTATTCGAGATACAAAGACTTAACATTTTCTCGGTTTTTCTAAAAAATTCCTCATTTTGCCACTTTGCATGCTCATAACTCGGTCAGTTTTCGACGGATCTTCAGTTGTAACACAGATTTGGATAGATCAGCTCATTGGCTAATATAAGTTGTTCCATGCCGATATGCTCAGATGTCGGTGGAAAAAGTTATTTGAGGTACAAAGACTTAAAATTTTCTCAATTTTTCCTAAAAAATTCCTCATTTTGCCACTTTGGATGCTTATAACTCGGTCAGTTTCCGATGGATCTTCAATTGTAACACAGATTTGGAAAGATCTGCTCATCAGCTACCAAAAGTTATTCTACGCCGATGTGCTAAGTTGTCTGTGGAAAAAGTTATTGGAGGTACAAAGACTTAAAATTTTCTCAATTTTTCCTAAAAAATTCCTCATTTTGCCACTTTGGATGCTTATAACTCGGTCAGTTTCCAATGGATCTTCAATTGTAGCACATATTTGGATAGATCTGGTCATTAGCTACCAAAAGTTATTCTACGCCGATGTGCTAAGTTGTCTGTGGAAAAAGTTATTCGAGGTACAAAGACTTAACATTTTCTCAATTTTTCTAAAAAAATTCCTCATTTTGCCACTTTGGATGCTTATAACTCGGTCAGTTTCCAATGGATCTTCAATTGTAGCACATATTTGGATAGATCTGGTCATTAGCTACCAAAAGTTATTCTACGCCGATGTGCTAAGTTGTCTGTGGAAAAAGTTATTCGAGGTACAAAGACTTAACATTTTCTCAACTTTTCCAAAAAAATTCCTCATTTTGCCACTTTGGATGCTTATAACTCGGTCAGTTTCCAATGGATCTTCAATTGTAGCACATATTTGGATAGATCTGGTCATTAGCTACCAAAAACTATTCTACGCCGATGTGCTAAGTTGTCTGTGGAAAAAGTTATTCGAGGTACAAAGACTTAACATTTTCTCAACTTTTCCAAAAAATTCCTCATTTTGCCACTTTGGATGCTTATAACTCGGTCAGTTTCCAATGGATCTTCAATTGTAGCACATATTTGGATAGATCTTGTCATTAGCTACCAAAAGTTATTCTACGCCGATGTGCTAAGTTGTCTGTGGAAAAAGTTATTTGAGGTACAAAGACTTAACATTTTCTCAACTTTTCCAAAAAAATTCCTCATTTTGCCACTTTGGATGCTTATAACTCGGACAGTTTCCAATGGATCTTCAATTGTAGCACATATTTGGATAGATCTGGTCATTAGCTACCAAAAGTTATTCTACGCCGATGTGCTAAGTTGTCTGTGGAAAAAGTTATTTGAGGTACAAAGACTTAACATTTTCTCAATTTTTCTAAAAAAATTCCTCATTTTGCCACTTTGGATGCTTATAACTCGGTCAGTTTCCAATGGATCTTCAATTGTAGCACATATTTGGATAGATCTGGTCATTAGCTACCAAAAGTTATTCTACGCCGATGTGCTAAGTTGTCTGTGGAAAAAGTTATTTGAGGTACAAAGACTTAACATTTTCTCAACTTTTCCAAAAAAATTCCTCATTTTGCCACTTTGGATGCTTATAACTCGGTCAGTTTCCAATGGATCTTCAATTGTAGCACATATTTGGATAGATCTGGTCATTAGCTACCAAAAGTTATTCTACGCCGATGTGCTAAGTTGTCTGTGGAAAAAGTTATTTGAGGTACAAAGACTTAACATTTTCTCAACTTTTCCAAAAAAATTCCTCATTTTGCCACTTTGGATGCTTATAACTCGGTCAGTTTCCAATGGATCTTCAATTGTAGCACATATTTGGATAGATCTGGTCATTAGCTACCAAAAGTTATTCTACGCCGATGTGCTAAGTTGTCTGTGGAAAAAGTTATTTGAGGTACAAAGACTTAACATTTTCTCAACTTTTCCAAAAAAATTCCTCATTTTGCCACTTTGGATGCTTATAACTCGGTCAGTTTCCAATGGATCTTCAATTGTAGCACATATTTGGATAGATCTGGTCATTAGCTACCAAAAGTTATTCTACGCCGATGTGCTAAGTTGTCTGTGGAAAAAGTTATTCGAGGTACAAAGACTTAACATTTTCTCAACTTTTCCAAAAAAATTCCTCATTTTGCCACTTTGGATGCTTATAACTCGGTCAGTTTCCAATGGATCTTCAATTGTAGCACATATTTGGATAGATCTGGTCATTACCTACCAAAAGTTATTCTACGCCGATGTGCTAAGTTGTCTGTGGAAAAAGTTATTTGAGGTACAAAGACTTAACATTTTCTCAATTTTTCTAAAAAAATTCCTCATTTTGCCACTTTGGATGCTTATAACTCGGTCAGTTTCCAATGGATCTTCAATTGTAGCACATATTTGAATAGATCTGGTCATTAGCTACCAAAAGTTATTCTACGCCGATGTGCTAAGTTGTCTGTGGAAAAAGTTATTCGAGGTACAAAGACTTAACATTTTCTCAACTTTTCCAAAAAAATTCCTCATTTTGCCACTTTGGATGCTTATAACTCGGTCAGTTTCCAATGGATCTTCAATTGTAGCACATATTTGGATAGATCTGGTCATTAGCTACCAAAAGTTATTCTACGCCGATGTGCTAAGTTGTCTGTGGAAAAAGTTATTCGAGGTACAAAGACTTAACATTTTCTCAACTTTTCCAAAAAATTCCTCATTTTGCCACTTTGGATGCTTATAACTCGGTCAGTTTCCAATGGATCTTCAATTGTAGCACATATTTGGATAGATCTGGTTATTAGCTACCAAAAGTTATTCTACGCCGATGTGCTAAGTTGTCTGTGGAAAAAGTTATTTGAGGTACAAAGACTTAACATTTTCTCAATTTTTCTAAAAAAATTCCTCATTTTGCCACTTTGGATGCTTATAACTCGGTCAGTTTCCAATGGATCTTCAATTGTAGCACATATTTGGATAGATCTGGTCATTAGCTACCAAAAGTTATTCTACGCCGATGTGCTAAGTTGTCTGTGGAAAAAGTTATTTGAGGTACAAAGACTTAACATTTTCTCAACTTTTCCAAAAAAATTCCTCATTTTGCCACTTTGGATGCTTATAACTCGGTCAGTTTCCAATGGATCTTCAATTGTAGCACATATTTGGATAGATCTGGTCATTAGCTACCAAAAGTTATTCTACGCCGATGTGCTAAGTTGTCTGTGGAAAAAGTTATTTGAGGTACAAAGACTTAACATTTTCTCAACTTTTCCAAAAAAATTCCTCATTTTGCCACTTTGGATGCTTATAACTCGGTCAGTTTCCAATGGATCTTCAATTGTAGCACATATTTGGATAGATCTGGTCATTAGCTACCAAAAGTTATTCTACGCCGATGTGCTAAGTTGTCTGTGGAAAAAGTTATTCGAGGTACAAAGACTTAACATTTTCTCAACTTTTCCAAAAAAATTCCTCATTTTGCCACTTTGGATGCTTATAACTCGGTCAGTTTCCAATGGATCTTCAATTGTAGCACATATTTGGATAGATCTGGTCATTAGCTACCAAAAGTTATTCTACGCCGATGTGCTAAGTTGTCTGTGGAAAAAGTTATTCGAGGTACAAAGACTTAACATTTTCTCAACTTTTCCAAAAAATTCCTCATTTTGCCACTTTGGATGCTTATAACTCGGTCAGTTTCCAATGGATCTTCAATTGTAGCACATATTTGGATAGATCTGGTCATTAGCTACCAAAAGTTATTCTACGCCGATGTGCTAAGTTGTCTGTGGAAAAAGTTATTCGAGGTACAAAGACTTAACATTTTCTCAATTTTTCTAAAAAAATTCCTCATTTTGCCACTTTGGATGCTTATAACTCGGTCAGTTTCCAATGGATCTTCAATTGTAGCACATATTTGGATAGATCTGGTTATTAGCTACCAAAAGTTATTCTACGCCGATGTGCTAAGTTGTCTGTGGAAAAAGTTATTCGAGGTACAAAGACTTAACATTTTCTCAACTTTTCCAAAAAAATTCCTCATTTTGCCACTTTGGATGCTTATAACTCGGTCAGTTTCCAATGGATCTTCAATTGTAGCACATATTTGGATAGATCTGGTCATTAGCTACCAAAAGTTATTCTACGTCGATGTGCTAAGTTGTCTGTGGAAAAAGTTATTCGAGGTACAAAGACTTAAAATTTTCTCAATTTTTCCTAAAAAATTCCTCATTTTGCCACTTTGGATGCTTATAACTCGGTCAGTTTCCAATGGATCTTCAATTGTAACACAGATTTGGAAAGATCTGCTCATCAGCTACCAAAAGTTATTCTACGCCGATGTGCTAAGTTGTCTGTGGAAAAAGTTATTCGAGGTACAAAGACTTAAAATTTTCTCAATTTTTCCTAAAAAATTCCTCATTTTGCCACTTTGGATGCTTATAACTCGGTCAGTTTCCAATGGATCTTCAATTGTAACACAGATTTGGAAAGATCTGCTCATCAGCTACCAAAAGTTATTCTACGCCGATGTGCTAAGTTGTCTGTGGAAAAAGTTATTGGAGGTACAAAGACTTAAAATTTTCTCAATTTTTCCTAAAAAATTCCTCATTTTGCCACTTTGGATGCTTATAACTCGGTCAGTTTCCAATGGATCTTCAATTGTAGCACATATTTGGATAGATCTGGTCATTAGCTACCAAAAGTTATTCTACGCCGATGTGCTAAGTTGTCTGTGGAAAAAGTTATTCGAGGTACAAAGACTTAACATTTTCTCAACTTTTCCAAAAAAATTCCTCATTTTGCCACTTTGGATGCTTATAACTCGGTCAGTTTCCAATGGATCTTCAATTGTAGCACATATTTGGATAGATCTGGTCATTAGCTACCAAAAGTTATTCTACGCCGATGTGCTAAGTTGTCTGTGGAAAAAGTTATTCGAGGTACAAAGACTTAAAATTTTCTCAATTTTTCCTAAAAAAATTCCTCATTTTGCCACTTTGGATGCTTATAACTCGGTCAGTTTCCAATGGATCTTCAATTGTAACACAGATTTGGAAAGATCTGCTCATCAGCTACCAAAAGTTATTCTACGCCGATGTGCTAAGTTGTCTGTGGAAAAAGTTATTCGAGGTACAAAGACTTAACATTTTCTCAACTTTTCCAAAAAAATTCCTCATTTTGCCACTTTGGATGCTTATAACTCGGTCAGTTTCCAATGGATCTTCAATTGTAGCACATATTTGGATAGATCTGGTCATAAGCTACCAAAAGTTATTCTACGCCGATGTGCTAAGTTGTCTGTGGAAAAAGTTATTCGAGGTACAAAGACTTAAAATTTTCTCAATTTTTCCTAAAAAATTCCTCATTTTGCCACTTTGGATGCTTATAACTCGGTCAGTTTCCAATGGATCTTCAATTGTAACACAGATTTGGAAAGATCTGCTCATCAGCTACCAAAAGTTATTCTACGCCGATGTGCTAAGTTGTCTGTGGAAAAAGTTATTCGAGGTACAAAGACTTAAAATTTTCTCAATTTTTCCTAAAAAATTCCTCATTTTGCCACTTTGGATGCTTATAACTCGGTCAGTTTCCAATGGATCTTCAATTGTAACACAGATTTGGAAAGATCTGCTCATCAGCTACCAAAAGTTATTCTACGCCGATGTGCTAAGTTGTCTGTGGAAAAAGTTATTGGAGGTACAAAGACTTAACTTTTTCTCAATTTTTCTAAAAAAATTCCTCATTTTGCCACTTTGGATGCTTATAACTCGGTCAGTTTCCAATGGATCTTCAATTGTAGCACATATTTGGATAGATCTGGTCATTAGCTACCAAAAGTTATTCTACGCCGATGTGCTAAGTTGTCTGTGGAAAAAGTTATTCGAGGTACAAAGACTTAACATTTTCTCAACTTTTCCAAAAAAAATCCTCATTTTGCCACTTTGGATGCTTATAACTCGGTCAGTTTCCAATGGATCTTCAATTGTAGCACATATTTGGATAGATCTGGTCATTAGCTACCAAAAGTTATTCTACGCCGATGTGCTAAGTTGTCTGTGGAAAAAGTTATTCGAGGTACAAAGACTTAACATTTTCTCAACTTTTCCAAAAAAATTCCTCATTTTGCCACTTTGGATGCTTATAACTCGGTCAGTTTCCAATAGATCTTCAATTGTAGCACATATTTGGAAAGATCTGCTCATCAGCTACCAAAAGTTATTCTACGCCGATGTGCTAAGTTGTCTGTGGAAAAAGTTATTCGAGGTACAAAGACTTAACATTTTCTCAACTTTTCCAAAAAAATTCCTCATTTTGCCACTTTGGATGCTTATAACTCGGTCAGTTTCCAATGGATCTTCAATTGTAGCACATATTTGGATAGATCTGGTCATAAGCTACCAAAAGTTATTCTACGCCGATGTGCTAAGTTGTCTGTGGAAAAAGTTATTCGAGGTACAAAGACTTAAAATTTTCTCAATTTTTCCTAAAAAATTCCTCATTTTGCCACTTTGGATGCTTATAACTCGGTCAGTTTCCAATGGATCTTCAATTGTAACACAGATTTGGAAAGATCTGCTCATCAGCTACCAAAAGTTATTCTACGCCGATGTGCTAAGTTGTCTGTGGAAAAAGTTATTCGAGGTACAAAGACTTAAAATTTTCTCAATTTTTCCTAAAAAATTCCTCATTTTGCCACTTTGGATGCTTATAACTCGGTCAGTTTCCAATGGATCTTCAATTGTAACACAGATTTGGAAAGATCTGCTCATCAGCTACCAAAAGTTATTCTACGCCGATGTGCTAAGTTGTCTGTGGAAAAAGTTATTGGAGGTACAAAGACTTAACTTTTTCTCAATTTTTCTAAAAAAATTCCTCATTTTGCCACTTTGGATGCTTATAACTCGGTCAGTTTCCAATGGATCTTCAATTGTAGCACATATTTGGATAGATCTGGTCATTAGCTACCAAAAGTTATTCTACGCCGATGTGCTAAGTTGTCTGTGGAAAAAGTTATTCGAGGTACAAAGACTTAACATTTTCTCAACTTTTCCAAAAAAATTCCTCATTTTGCCACTTTGGATGCTTATAACTCGGTCAGTTTCCAATGGATCTTCAATTGTAGCACATATTTGGATAGATCTGGTCATTAGCTACCAAAAGTTATTCTACGCCGATGTGCTAAGTTGTCTGTGGAAAAAGTTATTCGAGGTACAAAGACTTAACATTTTCTCAATTTTTCTAAAAAAATTCCTCATTTTGCCACTTTGGATGCTTATAACTCGGTCAGTTTCCAATGGATCTTCAATTGTAGCACATATTTGGATAGATCTGGTCATTAGCTACCAAAAGTTATTCTACGCCGATGTGCTAAGTTGTCTGTGGAAAAAGTTATTCGAGGTACAAAGACTTAACATTTTCTCAACTTTTCCAAAAAAATTCCTCATTTTGCCACTTTGGATGCTTATAACTCGGTCAGTTTCCAATGGATCTTCAATTGTAGCACATATTTGGAAAGATCTGCTCATCAGCTACCAAAAGTTATTCTACGCCGATGTGCTAAGTTGTCTGTGGAAAAAGTTATTCGAGGTACAAAGACTTAACATTTTCTCAACTTTTCCAAAAAAATTCCTCATTTTGCCACTTTGGATGCTTATAACTCGGTCAGTTTCCAATGGATCTTCAATTGTAGCACATATTTGGATAGATCTGGTCATTAGCTACCAAAAGTTATTCTACGCCGATGTGCTAAGTTGTCTGTGGAAAAAGTTATTCGAGGTACAAAGACTTAACATTTTCTCAACTTTCCAAAAAAAAATCCTCATTTTGCCACTTTGGATGCTTATAACTCGGTCAGTTTCCAATGGATCTTCAATTGTAGCACATATTTGGATAGATCTGGTCATTAGCTACCAAAAGTTATTCTACGCCGATGTGCTAAGTTGTCTGTGGAAAAAGTTATTCGAGGTACAAAGACTTAACATTTTCTCAACTTTTCCAAAAAAATTCCTCATTTTGCCACTTTGGATGCTTATAACTCGGTCAGTTTCCAATGGATCTTCAATTGTACCACATATTTGGATAGATCTGGTCATTAGCTACCAAAAGTTATTCTACGCCGATGTGCTAAGTTGTCTGTGGAAAAAGTTATTCGAGGTACAAAGACTTAAAATTTTCTCAATTTTTCCAAAAAAATTCCTCATTTTGCCACTTTGGATGCTTATAACTCGGTCAGTTTCCAATGGATCTTGAATTGTAGCACATATTTGGATAGATCTGGTCATTAGCTACCAAAAGTTATTCTACGTCGATGTGCTAAGTTGTCTGTGGAAAAAGTTATTCGAGGTACAAAGACTTAACATTTTCTCAACTTTCCAAAAAAAAATCCTCATTTTGCCACTTTGGATGCTTATAACTCGGTCAGTTTCCAATGGATCTTCAATTGTAGCACATATTTGGATAGATCTGGTCATTAGCTACCAAAAGTTATTCTACGCCGATGTGCTAAGTTGTCTGTGGAAAAAGTTATTTGAGGTACAAAGACTTAACATTTTCTCAATTTTTCTAAAAAAATTCCTCATTTTGCCACTTTGGATGCTTATAACTCGGTCAGTTTCCAATGGATCTTCAATTGTAGCACATATTTGGATAGATCTGGTTATTAGCTACCAAAAGTTATTCTACGCCGATGTGCTAAGTTGTCTGTGGAAAAAGTTATTCGAGGTACAAAGACTTAACATTTTCTCAACTTTTCCAAAAAAATTCCTCATTTTGCCACTTTGGATGCTTATAACTCGGTCAGTTTCCAATGGATCTTGAATTGTAGCACATATTTGGATAGATCTGGTCATTAGCTACCAAAAGTTATTCTACGCCGATGTGCTAAGTTGTCTGTGGAAAAAGTTATTCGAGGTACAAAGACTTAAAATTTTCTCAATTTTTCCTAAAAAATTCCTCATTTTGCCACTTTGGATGCTTATAACTCGGTCAGTTTCCAATGGATCTTCAATTGTAACACAGATTTGGAAAGATCTGCTCATCAGCTACCAAAAGTTATTCTACGCCGATGTGCTAAGTTGTCTGTGGAAAAAGTTATTTGAGGTACAAAGACTTAACATTTTCTCAATTTTTCTAAAAAAATTCCTCATTTTGCCACTTTGGATGCTTATAACTCGGTCAGTTTCCAATGGATCTTGAATTGTAGCACATATTTGGATAGATCTGGTCATTAGCTACCAAAAGTTATTCTACGCCGATGTGCTAAGTTGTCTGTGGAAAAAGTTATTCGAGGTACAAAGACTTAAAATTTTCTCAATTTTTCCTAAAAATTCCTCATTTTGCCACTTTGGATGCTTATAACTCGGTCAGTTTTCCAATGGATCTTCAATTGTAACACAGATTTGGAAAGATCTGCTCATCAGCTACCAAAAGTTATTCTACGCCGATGTGCTAAGTTGTCTGTGGAAAAAGTTATTTGAGGTACAAAGACTTAACATTTTCTCAATTTTTCTAAAAAAATTCCTCATTTTGCCACTTTGGATGCTTATAACTCGGTCAGTTTCCAATGGATCTTCAATTGTAGCACATATTTGGATAGATCTGGTTATTAGCCTACCAAAAGTTATTCTACGCCGATGTGCTAAGTTGTCTGTGGAAAAAGTTATTCGAGGTACAAAGACTTAACATTTTCTCAACTTTTCCAAAAAAATTCCTCATTTTGCCACTTTGGATGCTTATAACTCGGACAGTTTCCAATGGATCTTCAATTGTAGCACATATTTGGATAGATCTGATCATTAGCTACCAAAGTTATTCTACGTCGATGTGCTAAGTTGTCTGTGGAAAAAGTTATTCGAGGTACAAAGACTTAAAATTTTCTCAATTTTTCCTAAAAAAATTCCTCATTTTGCCACTTTGGATGCTTATAACTCGGTCAGTTTCCAATGGATCTTCAATTGTAACACAGATTTGGAAAGATCTGCTCATCAGCTACCAAAAGTTATTCTACGCCGATGTGCTAAGTTGTCTGTGGAAAAAGTATTCGAGGTACAAAGACTTAAAATTTTCTCAATTTTTCCTAAAAAATTCCTCATTTTGCCACTTTGGATGCTTATAACTCGGTCAGTTTCCGATGGATCTTCAATTGTAACACAGATTTGGAAAGATCTGCTCATCAGCTACCAAAAGTTATTCTACGCCGATGTGCTAAGTTGTCTGTGGAAAAAGTTATTGGAGGTACAAAAGACTTAAAATTTTCTCAATTTTTCCTAAAAAAATTCCTCATTTTGCCACTTTGGATGCTTATAACTCGGTCAGTTTCCAATGGATCTTCAATTGTAGCACATATTTGGATAGATCTGGTCATTAGCTACCAAAAGTTATTCTACGCCGATGTGCTAAGTTGTCTGTGGAAAAAGTTATTCGAGGTACAAAGACTTAACATTTTCTCAATTTTTCTAAAAAAATTCCTCATTTTGCCACTTTGGATGCTTATAACTCGGTCAGTTTCCAATGGATCTTCAATTGTAGCACATATTTGGATAGATCTGGTCATTAGCTACCAAAAGTTATTCTACGCCGATGTGCTAAGTTGTCTGTGGAAAAAGTTATTCGAGGTACAAAGACTTAACATTTTCTCAACTTTTCCAAAAAAATTCCTCATTTTGCCACTTTGGATGCTTATAACTCGGTCAGTTTCCAATGGATCTTCAATTGTAGCACATATTTGGATAGATCTGGTCATTAGCTACCAAAAACTATTCTACGCCGATGTGCTAAGTTGTCTGTGGAAAAAGTTATTCGAGGTACAAAGACTTAACATTTTCTCAACTTTTCCAAAAAATTCCTCATTTTGCCACTTTGGATGCTTATAACTCGGTCAGTTTCCAATGGATCTTCAATTGTAGCACATATTTGGATAGATCTGGTCATTAGCTACCAAAAGTTATTCTACGCCGATGTGCTAAGTTGTCTGTGGAAAAAGTTATTTGAGGTACAAAGACTTAACATTTTCTCAACTTTTCCAAAAAAATTCCTCATTTTGCCACTTTGGATGCTTATAACTCGGACAGTTTCCAATGGATCTTCAATTGTAGCACATATTTGGATAGATCTGGTCATTAGCTACCAAAAGTTATTCTACGCCGATGTGCTAAGTTGTCTGTGGAAAAAGTTATTTGAGGTACAAAGACTTAACATTTTCTCAATTTTTCTAAAAAAATTCCTCATTTTGCCACTTTGGATGCTTATAACTCGGTCAGTTTCCAATGGATCTTCAATTGTAGCACATATTTGGATAGATCTGGTCATTAGCTACCAAAAGTTATTCTACGCCGATGTGCTAAGTTGTCTGTGGAAAAAGTTATTTGAGGTACAAAGACTTAACATTTTCTCAACTTTTCCAAAAAAATTCCTCATTTTGCCACTTTGGATGCTTATAACTCGGTCAGTTTCCAATGGATCTTCAATTGTAGCACATATTTGGATAGATCTGGTCATTAGCTACCAAAAGTTATTCTACGCCGATGTGCTAAGTTGTCTGTGGAAAAAGTTATTTGAGGTACAAAGACTTAACATTTTCTCAACTTTTCCAAAAAAATTCCTCATTTTGCCACTTTGGATGCTTATAACTCGGTCAGTTTCCAATGGATCTTCAATTGTAGCACATATTTGGATAGATCTGGTCATTAGCTACCAAAAGTTATTCTACGCCGATGTGCTAAGTTGTCTGTGGAAAAAGTTATTTGAGGTACAAAGACTTAACATTTTCTCAACTTTTCCAAAAAAATTCCTCATTTTGCCACTTTGGATGCTTATAACTCGGTCAGTTTCCAATGGATCTTCAATTGTAGCACATATTTGGATAGATCTGGTCATTAGCTACCAAAAGTTATTCTACGCCGATGTGCTAAGTTGTCTGTGGAAAAAGTTATTCGAGGTACAAAGACTTAACATTTTCTCAACTTTTCCAAAAAAATTCCTCATTTTGCCACTTTGGATGCTTATAACTCGGTCAGTTTCCAATGGATCTTCAATTGTAGCACATATTTGGATAGATCTGGTCATTACCTACCAAAAGTTATTCTACGCCGATGTGCTAAGTTGTCTGTGGAAAAAGTTATTTGAGGTACAAAGACTTAACATTTTCTCAATTTTTCTAAAAAAATTCCTCATTTTGCCACTTTGGATGCTTATAACTCGGTCAGTTTCCATGGATCTTCAATTGTAGCACATATTTGAATAGATCTGGTCATTAGCTACCAAAAGTTATTCTACGCCGATGTGCTAAGTTGTCTGTGGAAAAAGTTATTCGAGGTACAAAGACTTAACATTTTCTCAACTTTTCCAAAAAAATTCCTCATTTTGCCACTTTGGATGCTTATAACTCGTCAGTTTCCAATGGATCTTCAATTGTAGCACATATTTGGATAGATCTGGTCATTAGCTACCAAAAGTTATTCTACGCCGATGTGCTAAGTTGTCTGTGGAAAAAGTTATTCGAGGTACAAAGACTTAACATTTTCTCAACTTTTCCAAAAAAATTCCTCATTTTGCCACTTTGGATGCTTATAACTCGGTCAGTTTCCAATGGATCTTCAATTGTAGCACATATTTGGATAGATCTGGTCATTAGCTACCAAAAGTTATGCTACGCCGATGTGCTAAGTTGTCTGTGGAAAAAGTTATTTGAGGTACAAAGACTTAACATTTTCTCAATTTTTCTAAAAAAATTCCTCATTTTGCCACTTTGGATGCTTATAACTCGGTCAGTTTCCAATGGATCTTCAATTGTAGCACATATTTGGATAGATCTGGTCATTAGCTACCAAAAGTTATTCTACGCCGATGTGCTAAGTTGTCTGTGGAAAAAGTTATTCGAGGTACAAAGACTTAACATTTTCTCAACTTTTCAAAAAAAAATCCTCATTTTGCCACTTTGGATGCTTATAACTCGGTCAGTTTCCAATGGATCTTCAATTGTAGCACATATTTGGATAGATCTGGTCATTAGCTAATAAAAGTTATTCTACGCCGATGTGCTAAGTTGTCTGTGGAAAAAGTTATTCGAGGTACAAAGACTTAACATTTCTCAACTTTTCCAAAAAAATTCCTCATTTTGCCACTTTGGATGCTTATAACTCGGTCAGTTTCCAATGGATCTTCAATTGTAGCACATATTTGGATAGATCTGGTCATTAGCTACCAAAAGTTATTCTACGCCGATGTGCTAAGTTGTCTGTGGAAAAAGTTATTCGAGGTACAAAAGACTTAACATTTTCTCAACTTTTCCAAAAAAATTCCTCATTTTGCCACTTTGGATGCTTATAACTCGGTCAGTTTCCAATGGATCTTCAATTGTAGCACATATTTGGATAGATCTGATCATTAGCTACCAAAAGTTATTCTACGCCGATGTGCTAAGTTGTCTGTGGAAAAAGTTATTCGAGGTACAAAGACTTAACATTTTCTCAACTTTTCCAAAAAAATTCCTCATTTTGCCACTTTGGATGCTTATAACTCGGTCAGTTTCCAATGGATCTTCAATTGTAGCACATATTTGGATAGATCTGGTCATTAGCTACCAAAAGTTATTCTACGCCGATGTGCTAAGTTGTCTGTGGAAAAAGTTATTCGAGGTACAAAGACTTAACATTTTCTCAACTTTTCCAAAAAAAAATTCCTCATTTTGCCACTTTGGATGCTTATAACTCGGTCAGTTTCCAATGGATCTTCAAATTGTAGCACATATTTGGATAGATCTGGTCATTAGCTACCAAAAGTTATTCTACGCCGATGTGCTAAGTTGTCTGTGGAAAAAGTTATTCGAGGTACAAAGACTTAACATTTTCTCAACTTTTCCAAAAAAATTCCTCATTTTGCCACTTTGGATGCTTATAACTCGGTCAGTTTCCAATGGATCTTCAATTGTAGCACATATTTGGATAGATCTGGTCATTAGCTACCAAAAGTTATTCTACGCCGATGTGCTAAGTTGTCTGTGGAAAAAGTTATTCGAGGTACAAAGACTTAACATTTTCTCAACTTTTCCAAAAAAATTCCTCATTTTGCCACTTTGGATGCTTATAACTCGGTCAGTTTCCAATGGATCTTCAATTGTAGCACATATTTGGATAGATCTGGTCATTAGCTACCAAAAGTTATTCTACGCCGATGTGCTAAGTTGTCTGTGGAAAAAGTTATTCGAGGTACAAAGACTTAACATTTTCTCAACTTTTCCAAAAAATTCCTCATTTTGCCACTTTGGATGCTTATAACTCGGTCAGTTTCCAATGGATCTTCAATTGTAGCACATATTTGGATAGATCTGGTCATTAGCTACCAAAAGTTATTCTACGCCGATGTGCTAAGTTGTCTGTGGAAAAAGTTATTCGAGGTACAAAGACTTAACATTTTCTCAATTTTTCTAAAAAAAATTCCTCATTTTGCCACTTTGGATGCTTATAACTCGGTCAGTTTCCAATGGATCTTCAATTGTAGCACATATTTGGATAGATCTGGTCATTAGCTACCAAAAGTTATTCTACGCCGATGTGCTAAGTTGTCTGTGGAAAAAGTTATTCGAGGTACAAAGACTTAACATTTTCTCAACTTTTCCAAAAAAATTCCTCATTTTGCCACTTTGGATGCTTATAACTCGGTCAGTTTCCAATGGATCTTCAATTGTAGCACATATTTGGATAGATCTGGTCATTAGCTACCAAAAGTTATTCTACCGTCGATGTGCTAAGTTGTCTGTGGAAAAAGTTATTCGAGGTACAAAGACTTAAAATTTTCTCAATTTTTCCTAAAAAATTCCTCATTTTGCCACTTTGGATGCTTATAACTCGGTCAGTTTCCAATGGATCTTCAATTGTAACACAGATTTGGAAAGATCTGCTCATCAGCTACCAAAAGTTATTCTACGCCGATGTGCTAAGTTGTCTGTGGAAAAAGTTATTCGAGGTACAAAGACTTAAAATTTTCTCAATTTTTCCTAAAAAATTCCTCATTTTGCCACTTTGGATGCTTATAAACTCGGTCAGTTTCCAATGGATCTTCAATTGTAACACAGATTTGGAAAGATCTGCTCATCAGCTACCAAAAGTTATTCTACGCCCGATGTGCTAAGTTGTCTGTGGAAAAAGTTATTCGAGGTACAAAGACTTAACATTTTCTCAACTTTTCCAAAAAAATTCCTCATTTTGCCACTTTGGATGCTTATAACTCGGTCAGTTTCCAATGGATCTTCAATTGTAGCACATATTTGGATAGATCTGGTCATTAGCTACCAAAAGTTATTCTACGCCGATGTGCTAAGTTGTCTGTGGAAAAAGTTATTCGAGTACAAAGACTTAACATTTTCTCAACTTTTCCAAAAAAATTCCTCATTTTGCCACTTTGGATGCTTATAACTCGGTCAGTTTCCAATGGATCTTCAATTGTAGCACATATTTGGATAGATCTGGTCATTAGCTACCAAAAGTTATTCTACGCCGATGTGCTAAGTTGTCTGTGGAAAAAGTTATTCGAGGTACAAAGACTTAACATTTTCTCAACTTTTCCAAAAAAAATTCCTCATTTTGCCACTTTGGATGCTTATAACTCGGTCAGTTTCCAATGGATCTTCAATTGTAGCACATATTTGGATAGATCTGGTCATTAGCATCCAAAAGTTATTCTACGCCGATGTGCTAAGTTGTCTGTGGAAAAAGTTATTCGAGGTACAAAGACTTAACATTTTCTCAACTTTTCCAAAAAAATTCCTCATTTTGCCACTTTGGATGCTTATAACTCGGTCAGTTTCCAATGGATCTTCAATTGTAGCACATATTTGGATAGATCTGGTCATTAGCTACCAAAAGTTATTCTACGCCGATGTGCTAAGTTGTCTGTGGAAAAAGTTATTCGAGGTACAAAGACTTAACATTTTCTCAACTTTTCCAAAAAAATTCCTCATTTTGCCACTTTGGATGCTTATAACTCGGTCAGTTTCCAATGGATCTTCAATTGTAGCACATATTTGGATAGATCTGGTCATTAGCTACCAAAAGTTATTCTACGCCGATGTGCTAAGTTGTCTGTGGAAAAAGTTATTCGAAAAAGTAGCTTCTAATACTTTGAATGGCTTATACGAATTGCCTACCTTCAGGCTGATTTCTCGCGATTCGCATTTCAATTTCTATTTTTGACTATATCTCAGTCATTTACCGACCGATTTTGGATTTTCTTTGTGATTTGGATAGATCTCGACAAATGCAAGCTAAAAGTCTTCCACGACCATGTGCTCCGATGTCGGGCAAAAAAGTTATTCGCGACCTAAGCTTTTTCTTTCACCTGCCATAACTCGGCCAATTTTCAACATTTTCTCGATCTTTCTTCAGAATTAGATGCGTCTCGTGACGCGCTACAAAAAGTTGTTCCACGACCATGCGCTCCGATGCCGGGCAAAAAAGTTATTCGCGGTACAAAGTTTGGTGCACCAAGTGTTGTCTTCCATGCAAAATGTTCACATTTGCACCTATTCTTCGATGTAACTCGGTGAATTTTCAACATTTTTCCAAAATTTCTTCTGTTTTAGTTACATCTCGTGAAATTCTACCAAAAAGTATTCTACACCCATGTGCTCAGACGTAGGGCACAAAAGTTATTCGCGAAAAACCTGTTTTATGTACCGATTTGTGTCCACCGAGTAAGGTGCCTATTTCAACCCCGTTCAACCCCGGTGCCACGTTTCAACCTATTTTTGCCCATATCTCAGTCATTTACCGACCGATTTTGGATTTTCTTTGTGATTTGGATAGATCTCGATAAATGCAAGCTAAAAGTCTTCCACGACCATGTGCTCCGATGTCGGGCAAAAAAGTTATTCGCGACCTAAACTTTTTCTTTCACCTGCCATAACTCGGTCAATTTTCAACATTTTCTCGATCTTTCTTCAGAATTAGATGCGTCTCGTGACGCGCTACAAAAAGTTGTTCCACGACCATGCGCTCCGATGCCGGGCAAAAAAGTTATTCGCGGTACAAAGTTTGGTGCACCAACTGTTGTTTTCCATACAAAATGTTCACATTTGCACCTATTCTTCGATGTAACTCGGTGAATTTTCAACATTTTTCCAAAATTTCTTCTGTTTTAGTTACATCTCGTGAAATTCTACCAAAAAGTATTCTACACCCATGTGCTCAGACGTAGGGCACAAAAGTTATTCGCGAAAAACCTCTATTTCAACCTATTTCAACCCCGTTCAACCCCGGTGCCACGTTTCAACCTATTTTTGCCCATATCTCAGTCATTTACCGACCGATTTTGGATTTTCTTTGTGATTTGGATAGATCTCGACAAATGCAAGCTAAAAGTCTTCCACGACCATGTGCTCCGATGTCGGGCAAAAAAGTTATTCGCGACCTAAACTTTTTCTTTCACCTGCCATAACTCGGTCAATTTTCAATATTTTCTCGATCTTTCTTCAGAATTAGATGCGTCTTGTGACGCGCTACAAAAAGTTGTTCCACGACCATGCGCTCCGATGCCGGGCAAAAAAGTTATTCGCGGTACAAAGTTTGGTGCACCAACTGTTGTTTTCCATACAAAATGTTCACATTTGCACCTATTCTTCGATGTAACTCGGTGAATTTTCAACATTTTTCCAAAATTTCTTCTGTTTTAGTTACATCTCGTGAAATTCTACCAAAAAGTATTCTACACCCATGTGCTCAGACGTAGGGCACAAAAGTTATTCGCGAAAAACCTGTTTTATGTACCGATTTGTGTCCACCGAGTAAGGTGCCTATTTCAACCCCGTTCAACCCCGGTGCCACGTTTCAACCTATTTTTGCCCATATCTCAGTCATTTACCGACCGATTTTGGATTTCCTTTGTGATTTGGATAGATCTCGACAAATGCAAGCTAAAAGTCTTCCACGACCATGTGCTCCGATGTCGGGCAAAAAAGTTATTCGCGACCTAAGCTTTTTCTTTCACCTGCCATAACTCGGCCAATTTTCAACATTTTCTCGATCTTTCTTCAGAATTAGATGCGTCTTGTGACGCGCTACAAAAAGTTGTTCCACGACCATGCGCTCCGATGCCGGGCAAAAAAGTTATTCGCGGTACAAAGTTTGGTGCACCAACTGTTGTTTTCCATACAAAATGTTCACATTTGCACCTATTCTTCGATGTAACTCGGTGAATTTTCAACATTTTTCCAAAATTTCTTCTGTTTTAGTTACATCTCGTGAAATTCTACCAAAAAGTATTCTACACCCATGTGCTCAGACGTAGGGCACAAAAGTTATTCGCGAAAAACCTCTATTTCAACCTATTTCAACCCCGTTCAACCCCGGTGCCACGTTTCAACCTATTTTTGCCCATATCTCAGTCATTTACCGACCGATTTTGGATTTTCTTTGTGATTTGGATAGATCTCGACAAATGCAAGCTAAAAGTCTTCCACGACCATGTGCTCCGATGTCGGGCAAAAAAGTTATTCGCGACCTAAGCTTTTTCTTTCACCTGCCGTAACTCGGCCAATTTTCAACATTTTCTCGATCTTTCTTCAGAATTAGATGCGTCTCGTGACGCGCTACAAAAAGTTGTTCCACGACCATGCGCTCCGATGCCGGGCAAAAAAGTTATTCGCGGTACAAAGTTTGGTGCACCAACTGTTGTTTTCCATACAAAATGTTCACATTTGCACCTATTCTTCGATGTAACTCGGTGAATTTTCAACATTTTTCCAAAATTTCTTCTGTTTTAGTTACATCTCGTGAAATTCTACCAAAAAGTATTCTACACCCATGTGCTCAGACGTAGGGCACAAAAGTTATTCGCGAAAAACCTGTTTTATGTACCGATTTGTGTCCACCGAGTAAGGTGCCTATTTCAACCCCGTTCAACCCCGGTGCCACGTTTCAAGCTATTTTTGCCCATATCTCAGTCATTTACCGACCGATTTTGGATTTTCTTTGTGATTTGGATAGATCTCGATAAATGCAAGCTAAAAGTCTTCCACGACCATGTGCTCCGATGTCGGGCAAAAAAGTTATTCGCGACCTAAACTTTTTCTTTCACCTGCCATAACTCGGTCAATTTTCAACATTTTCTCGATCTTTCTTCAGAATTAGATGCGTCTCGTGACGCGCTACAAAAAGTTGTTCCACGACCATGCGCTCCGATGCCGGGCAAAAAAGTTATTCGCGGTACAAAGTTTGGTGCACCAACTGTTGTTTTCCATACAAAATGTTCACATTTGCACCTATTCTTCGATGTAACTCGGTGAATTTTCAACATTTTTCCAAAATTTCTTCTGTTTTAGTTACATCTCGTGAAATTCTACCAAAAAGTATTCTACACCCATGTGCTCAGACGTAGGGCACAAAAGTTATTCGCGAAAAACCTCTATTTCAACCTATTTCAACCCCGTTCAACCCCGGTGCCACGTTTCAACCTATTTTTGCCCATATCTCAGTCATTTACCGACCGATTTTGGATTTTCTTTGTGATTTGGATAGATCTCGACAAATGCAAGCTAAAAGTCTTCCACGACCATGTGCTCCGATGTCGGGCAAAAAAGTTATTCGCGACCTAAGCTTTTTCTTTCACCTGCCATAACTCGGCCAATTTTCAACATTTTCTCGATCTTTCTTCAGAATTAGATGCGTCTCGTGACGCGCTACAAAAAGTTGTTCCACGACCATGCGCTCCGATGCCGGGCAAAAAAGTTATTCGCGGTACAAAGTTTGGTGCACCAAGTGTTGTCTTCCATGCAAAATGTTCACATTTGCACCTATTCTTCGATGTAACTCGGTGAATTTTCAACATTTTTCCAAAATTTCTTCTGTTTTAGTTACATCTCGTGAAATTCTACCAAAAAGTATTCTACACCCATGTGCTCAGACGTAGGGCACAAAAGTTATTCGCGAAAAACCTGTTTTGTGTACCGATTTGTGTCCACCGAGTAAGGTGCCTATTTCAACCCCGTTCAACCCCGGTGCCACGTTTCAACCTATTTTTGCCCATATCTCAGTCATTTACCGACCGATTTTGGATTTTCTTTGTGATTTGGATAGATCTCGACAAATGCAAGCTAAAAGTCTTCCACGACCATGTGCTCCGATGTCGGGCAAAAAAGTTATTCGCGACCTAAGCTTTTTCTTTCACCTGCCATAACTCGGTCAATTTTCAACATTTTCTCGATCCTTCTTCAGAATTAGATGCGTCTCGTGACGCGCTACAAAAAGTTGTTCCACGACAATGCGCTCCGATGCCGGGCAAAAAAGTTATTCGCGGTACAAAGTTTGGTGCACCAAGTGTTGTCTTCCATACAAAATGTTCAATGTACGGGTACCCGACTCTAGTAAAAAAGTGAAATTTTTTACTAGTTACCAACTTTTGCAAATTATCATCGGATATCACTTTTCATGGTCTATAGTAAGTTCTTATCACGTTTTAGTAGTTTTTGAAAAAAAAATTTTTTTGAACTTTTCAAAATTTTGCAAAACCAAAACTTTTTAGGCGGTTTTTTGTATGGAGCGTTACTAGACTAGGGGTCACTTTTTGACCAAAAAACCACTATATATCATTCGAAAGGTAATTTCAAGGGCTACAAAAAATTGTTCTACGACACCCCCTTCCGACGTCTAGTATTCGAGTTATTGGCCAAAAACCATCACTTGAGCGATTTTTCGTTCAGGGTATCCGACTCTAGTAAAAAAGTGAAATTTTTCTCGATTGACCAAGTGTTGCAAATGATCATCGGATTTCACTTTTTATGGTCTATAGTGAGTTCTGATCACGATTTGGTACTTTTTGAAAAAATTTTTTTGACGCACTTTTCAAAATTTTGCAAAACCAAATCTTTTTAGGCGGTTTTGTGTATGGAGCGTTACTAGTCTCGGGGTCACTTTTTGACCAAAAAACCACTATATATCATTCGAAAGGTAATTTCAAGGGCTACAAAAAATTGTTCTACGGCACCCCCCTCCGACGTCTAGTATTCGAGTTATTGAGGAAAAACAGTTTATAGTTAATTTTTCACTCGATTTTTCACCAAGTATAGCACATTACTCCGGTTCTATACATTGGATCGTCTATCTTTAAGATTTTATGAGTAGTTCCAACTATTTGCTACATTTCATCAGTACATCACAAAGCGATTCAATGTCTGTGCTAGAAGTTATTAGAGGGATAAAAAAAATTACCCTTAGCTTTGCCCCGTAAAATTTTACCCATTTTGCCACTTTGGATGCTTATAACTCGGTCAGTTTCCAATGGATCTTCAATTGTAGCACATATTTGGATAGATCTGGTCATTAGCTACCAAAAGTTATTCTACGCCGATGTGCTAAGTTGTCTGTGGAAAAAGTTATTCGAGGTACAAAGACTTAACATTTTCTCAACTTTTCCAAAAAAATTCCTCATTTTGCCACTTTGGATGCTTATAACTCGGACAGTTTCCAATGGATCTTCAATTGTAGCACATATTTGGATAGATCTGGTCATTAGCTACCAAAAGTTATTCTACGCCGATGTGCTAAGTTGTCTGTGGAAAAAGTTATTTGAGGTACAAAGACTTAACATTTTCTCAATTTTTCTAAAAAAATTCCTCATTTTGCCACTTTGGATGCTTTTAACTCGGTCAGTTACCAATGGATCTTCAATTGTAGCACATATTTGGATAGATCTGGTCATTAGCTACCAAAAGTTATTCTACGCCGATGTGCTAAGTTGTCTGTGGAAAAAGTTATTCGAGGTACAAAGACTTAAAATTTTCTCAATTTTTCCAAAAAAATTCCTCATTTTGCCACTTTGGATGCTTATAACTCGGTCAGTTTCCAATGGATCTTCAATTCTAGCACATATTTGGATAGATCTGGTCATTAGCTACCAAAAGTTATTCTACGCCGATGTGCTAAGTTGTCTGTGGAAAAAGTTATTCGAGGTACAAAGACTTAACATTTTCTCAACTTTTCCAAAAAAATTCCTCATTTTGCCACTTTGGATGCTTATAACTCGGTCAGTTTCCAATGGATCTTCAATTGTAGCACATATTTGGATAGATCTGGTCATTAGCTACCAAAAGTTATTCTACGCCGATGTGCTAAGTTGTCTGTGGAAAAAGTTATTCGAGGTACAAAGACTTAACATTTTCTCAACTTTTCCAAAAAAATTCCTCATTTTGCCACTTTGGATGCTTATAACTCGGTCAGTTTCCAATGGATCTTCAATTCTAGCACATATTTGGATAGATCTGGTCATTAGCTACCAAAAGTTATTCTACGCCGATGTGCTAAGTTGTCTGTGGAAAAAGTTATTTGAGGTACAAAGACTTAACATTTTCTCAATTTTTCTAAAAAAATTCCTCATTTTGCCACTTTGGATGCTTTTAACTCGGTCAGTTACCAATGGATCTTCAATTGTAGCACATATTTGGATAGATCTGGTCATTAGCTACCAAAAGTTATTCTACGCCGATGTGCTAAGTTGTCTGTGGAAAAAGTTATTCGAGGTACAAAGACTTAACATTTTCTCAACTTTTCCAAAAAAATTCCTCATTTTGCCACTTTGGATGCTTATAACTCGGTCAGTTTCCAATGGATCTTCAATTCTAGCACATATTTGGATAGATCTGGTCATTAGCTACCAAAAGTTATTCTACGCCGATGTGCTAAGTTGTCTGTGGAAAAAGTTATTCGAGGTACAAAGACTTAACATTTTCTCAACTTTTCCAAAAAAATTCCTCATTTTGCCACTTTGGATGCTTATAACTCGGTCAGTTTCCAATGGATCTTCAATTGTAGCACATATTTGGATAGATCTGGTCATTAGCTACCAAAAGTTATTCTACGCCGATGTGCTAAGTTGTCTGTGGAAAAAGTTATTCGAGGTACAAAGACTTAACATTTTCTCAACTTTTCCAAAAAATTCCTCATTTTGCCACTTTGGATGCTTATAACTCGGTCAGTTTCCAATGGATCTTCAATTGTAGCACATATTTGGATAGATCTGGTCATTAGCTACCAAAAGTTATTCTACGCCGATGTGCTAAGTTGTCTGTGGAAAAAGTTATTCGAGGTACAAAGACTTAACATTTTCTCAACTTTTCCAAAAAAATTCCTCATTTTGCCACTTTGGATGCTTATAACTCGGTCAGTTTCCAATGGATCTTCAATTGTAGCACATATTTGGATAGATCTGGTCATTAGCTACCAAAAGTTATTCTACGCCGATGTGCTAAGTTGTCTGTGGAAAAAGTTATTCGAGGTACAAAGACTTAACATTTTCTCAACTTTTCCAAAAAAATTCCTCATTTTGCCACTTTGGATGCTTATAACTCGGTCAGTTTCCAATGGATCTTCAATTGTAGCACATATTTGGATAGATCTGGTCATTAGCTACCAAAAGTTATTCTACGCCGATGTGCTAAGTTGTCTGTGGAAAAAGTTATTCGAGGTACAAAGACTTAACATTTTCTCAACTTTTCCAAAAAAAATTCCTCATTTTGCCACTTTGGATGCTTATAACTCGGTCAGTTTCCAATGGATCTTCAATTGTAGCACATATTTGGATAGATCTGGTCATTAGCTACCAAAAGTTATTCTACGCCGATGTGCTAAGTTGTCTGTGGAAAAAGTTATTCGAGGAACAAAGACTTAACATTTTCTCAACTTTTCCAAAAAAATTCCTCATTTTGCCACTTTGGATGCTTATAACTCAGTCAGTTTCCAATGGATCTTCAATTGTAGCACATATTTGGATAGATCTGGTCATTAGCTACCAAAAGTTATTCTACGCCGATGTGCTAAGTTGTCTGTGGAAAAAGTTATTTGAGGTACAAAGACTTAACATTTTCTCAATTTTTCTAAAAAAATTCCTCATTTTGCCACTTTGGATGCTTATAACTCGGTCAGTTTCCAATGGATCTTCCATTGTAGCACATATTTTGAAAGATCTGCTCATCAGCTACCAAAAGTTATTCTACGCCGATGTGCTAAGTTGTCTGTGGAAAAAGTTATTCGAGGTACAAAGACTTAACATTTTCTCAACTTTTCCAAAAAAATTCCTCATTTTGCCACTTTGGATGCTTATAACTCGGACAGTTTCCAATGGATCTTCAATTGTAGCACATATTTGGATAGATCTGGTCATTAGCTACCAAAAGTTATTCTACGCCGATGTGCTAAGTTGTCTGTGGAAAAAGTTATTCGAGGTACAAAGACTTAACATTTTCTCAACTTTTCCAAAAAAATTCCTCATTTTGCCACTTTGGATGCTTATAACTCGGTCAGTTTCCAATGGATCTTCAATTGTAGCACATATTTGGATAGATCTGGTCATTAGCTACCAAAAGTTATTCTACGCCGATGTGCTAAGTTGTCTGTGGAAAAAGTTATTCGAGGTACAAAGACTTAACATTTTCTCAACTTTTCCAAAAAAATTCCTCATTTTGCCACTTTGGATGCTTATAACTCGGTCAGTTTCCAATGGATCTTCAATTGTAGCACATATTTGGATAGATCTGGTCATTAGCTACCAAAAGTTATTCTACGCCGATGTGCTAAGTTGTCTGTGGAAAAAGTTATTCGAGGTACAAAGACTTAACATTTTCTCAACTTTTCCAAAAAAATTCCTCATTTTGCCACTTTGGATGCTTATAACTCGGTCAGTTTCCAATGGATCTTCAATTGTAGCACATATTTGGATAGATCTGGTCATTAGCTACCAAAAGTTATTCTACGCCGATGTGCTAAGTTGTCTGTGGAAAAAGTTATTCGAGGTACAAAGACTTAACATTTTCTCAACTTTTCCAAAAAAAATTCCTCATTTTGCCACTTTGGATGCTTATAACTCGGTCAGTTTCCAATGGATCTTCAATTGTAGCACATATTTGGATAGATCTGGTCATTAGCAACCAAAAGTTATTCTACGCCGATGTGCTAAGTTGTCTGTGGAAAAAGTTATTCGAGGTACAAAGACTTAACATTTTCTCAACTTTTCCAAAAAAATTCCTCATTTTGCCACTTTGGATGCTTATAACTCGGTCAGTTTCCAATGGATCTTCAATTGTAGCACATATTTGGATAGATCTGGTCATTAGCTACCAAAAGTTATTCTACGCCGATGTGCTAAGTTGTCTGTGGAAAAAGTTATTCGAGGTACAAAGACTTAACATTTTCTCAACTTTTCCAAAAAAATTCCTCATTTTGCCACTTTGGATGCTTATAACTCGGTCAGTTTCCAATGGATCTTCAATTGTAGCACATATTTGGATAGATCTGGTCATTAGCTACCAAAAGTTATTCTACGCCGATGTGCTAAGTTGTCTGTGGAAAAAGTTATTCGAAAAAGTAGCTTCTAATACTTTGAATGGCTTATACGAATTGCCTACCTTCAGGCTGATTTCTCGCGATTCGCATTTCAATTTCTATTTTTGACTATATCTCAGTCATTTACCGACCGATTTTGGATTTTCTTTGTGATTTGGATAGATCTCGACAAATGCAAGCTAAAAGTCTTCCACGACCATGTGCTCCGATGTCGGGCAAAAAAGTTATTCGCGACCTAAACTTTTTCTTTCACCTGCCATAACTCGGTCAATTTTCAATATTTTCTCGATCTTTCTTCAGAATTAGATGCGTCTTGTGACGCGCTACAAAAAGTTGTTCCACGACCATGCGCTCCGATGCCGGGCAAAAAAGTTATTCGCGGTACAAAGTTTGGTGCACCAACTGTTGTTTTCCATACAAAATGTTCACATTTGCACCTATTCTTCGATGTAACTCGGTGAATTTTCAACATTTTTCCAAAATTTCTTCTGTTTTAGTTACATCTCGTGAAATTCTACCAAAAAGTATTCTACACCCATGTGCTCAGACGTAGGGCACAAAAGTTATTCGCGAAAAACCTCTATTTCAACCTATTTCAACCCCGTTCAACCCCGGTGCCACGTTTCAACCTATTTTTGCCCATATCTCAGTCATTTACCGACCGATTTTGGATTTTCTTTGTGATTTGGATAGATCTCGACAAATGCAAGCTAAAAGTCTTCCACGACCATGTGCTCCGATGTCGGGCAAAAAAGTTATTCGCGACCTAAGCTTTTTCTTTCACCTGCCATAACTCGGTCAATTTTCAACATTTTCTCGATCTTTCTTCAAAATTAGATGCGTCTCGTGACGCGCTACAAAAAGTTGTTCCACGACCATGCGCTCCGATGCCGGGCAAAAAAGTTATTCGCGGTACAAAGTTTGGTGCACCAACTGTTGTTTTCCATACAAAATGTTCACATTTGCACCTATTCTTCGATGTAACTCGGTGAATTTTCAACATTTTTCCAAAATTTCTTCTGTTTTAGTTACATCTCGTGAAATTCTACCAAAAAGTATTCTACACCCATGTGCTCAGACGTAGGGCACAAAAGTTATTCGCGAAAAACCTGTTTTATGTACCGATTTGTGTCCACCGAGTAAGGTGCCTATTTCAACCCCGTTCAACCCCGGTGCCACGTTTCAACCTATTTTTGCCCATATCTCAGTCATTTACCGACCGATTTTGGATTTTCTTTGTGATTTGGATAGATCTCGACAAATGCAAGCTAAAAGTCTTCCACGACCATGTGCTCCGATGTCGGGCAAAAAAGTTATTCGCGACCTAAACTTTTTCTTTCACCTGCCATAACTCGGTCAATTTTCAATATTTTCTCGATCTTTCTTCAGAATTAGATGCGTCTTGTGACGCGCTACAAAAAGTTGTTCCACGACCATGCGCTCCGATGCCGGGCAAAAAAGTTATTCGCGGTACAAAGTTTGGTGCACCAACTGTTGTTTTCCATACAAAATGTTCACATTTGCACCTATTCTTCGATGTAACTCGGTGAATTTTCAACATTTTTCCAAAATTTCTTCTGTTTTAGTTACATCTCGTGAAATTCTACCAAAAAGTATTCTACACCCATGTGCTCAGACGTAGGGCACAAAAGTTATTCGCGAAAAACCTGTTTTATGTACCGATTTGTGTCCACCGAGTAAGGTGCCTATTTCAACCCCGTTCAACCCCGGTGCCACGTTTCAACCTATTTTTGCCCATATCTCAGTCATTTACCGACCGATTTTGGATTTTCTTTGTGATTTGGATAGATCTCGACAAATGCAAGCTAAAAGTCTTCCACGACCATGTGCTCCGATGTCGGGCAAAAAAGTTATTCGCGACCTAAGCTTTTTCTTTCACCTGCCATAACTCGGTCAATTTTCAACATTTTCTCGATCTTTCTTCAGAATTAGATGCGTCTCGTGACGCGCTACAAAAAGTTGTTCCACGACAATGCGCTCCGATGCCGGGCAAAAAAGTTATTCGCGGTACAAAGTTTGGTGCACCAAGTGTTGTCTTCCATACAAAATGTTCAATGTACGGGTACCCGACTCTAGTAAAAAAGTGAAATTTTTTACTAGTTACCAACTTTTGCAAATTATCATCGGATATCACTTTTCATGGTCTATAGTAAGTTCTTATCACGTTTTAGTAGTTTTTGAAAAAAAAATTTTTTTGAACTTTTCAAAATTTTGCAAAACCAAAACTTTTTAGGCGGTTTTTTGTATGGAGCGTTACTAGTCTCGGGGTCACTTTTTGACCAAAAAACCACTATATATCATTCGAAAGGTAATTTCAAGGGCTACAAAAAATTGTTCTACGGCACCCCCCTCCGACGTCTAGTATTCGAGTTATTGGCCAAAAACCATCACTTGAGCGATTTTTCGTTCAGGGTACCCGACTCTAGTAAAAAAGTGAAATTTTTCTCGATTGACCAAGTGTTGCAAATGATCATCGGATTTCACTTTTTATGGTCTATAGTGAGTTCTGATCACGATTTGGTACTTTTTGAAAAAATTTTTTTGACGCACTTTTCAAAATTTTGCAAAACCAAAACTTTTTAGGCGGTTTTGTGTATGGAGCGTTACTAGTCTCGGGGTCACTTTTTGACCAAAAAACCACTATATATCATTCGAAAGGTAATTTCAAGGGCTACAAAAAATTGTTCTACGGCACCCCCCTCCGACGTCTAGTATTCGAGTTATTGAGGAAAAACAGTTTATAGTTAATTTTTCACTCGATTTTTCACCAAGTATAGCACATTACTCCGGTTCTATACATTGGATCGTCTATCTTTAAGATTTTATGAGTAGTTCCAACTATTTGCTACATTTCATCCATACATCACAAAGCGATTCAATGTCTGTGCTAGAAGTTATTAGAGGGATAAAAAAAATTACCCTTGGCTTTGCCCCGTAAAATTTTACCCATTTTGCCACTTTGGATGCTTATAACTCGGTCAGTTTCCAATGGATCTTCAATTGTAGCACATATTTGGATAGATCTGGTCATTAGCTACCAAAAGTTATTCTACGCCGATGTGCTAAGTTGTCTGTGGAAAAAGTTATTCGAGGTACAAAGACTTAACATTTTCTCAACTTTTCCAAAAAAATTCCTCATTTTGCCATTTTGGATGCTTATAACTCGGACAGTTTCCAATGGATCTTCAATTGTAGCACATATTTGGATAGATCTGGTCATTAGCTACCAAAAGTTATTCTACGCCGATGTGCTAAGTTGTCTGTGGAAAAAGTTATTTGAGGTACAAAGACTTAACATTTTCTCAATTTTTCTAAAAAAATTCCTCATTTTGCCACTTTGGATGCTTATAACTCGGTCAGTTTCCAATGGATCTTCAATTGTAGCACATATTTGGATAGATCTGGTCATTAGCTACCAAAAGTTATTCTACGCCGATGTGCTAAGTTGTCTGTGGAAAAAGTTATTCGAGGTACAAAGACTTAACATTTTCTCAACTTTTCCAAAAAAATTCCTCATTTTGCCACTTTGGATGCTTATAACTCGGTCAGTTTCCAATGGATCTTCAATTGTAGCACATATTTGAATAGATCTGGTCATTAGCTACCAAAAGTTATTCTACGCCGATGTGCTAAGTTGTCTGTGGAAAAAGTTATTCGAGGTACAAAGACTTAACATTTTCTCAACTTTTCCAAAAAAATTCCTCATTTTGCCACTTTGGATGCTTATAACTCGGTCAGTTTTCAATGGATCTTCAATTGTAGCACATATTTGGATAGATCTGGTCATTAGCTACCAAAAGTTATTCTACGCCGATGTGCTAAGTTGTCTGTGGAAAAAGTTATTCGAGGTACAAAGACTTAACATTTTCTCAACTTTTCCAAAAAATTCCTCATTTTGCCACTTTGGATGCTTATAACTCGGTCAGTTTCCGAAGGATCTTCAATTGTAGCACATATTTGGATAGATCTGGTCATTAGCTACCAAAAGTTATTCTACGCCGATGTGCTAAGTTGTCTGTGGAAAAAGTTATTCGAGGTACAAAGACTTAACATTTTCTCAACTTTTCCAAAAAAATTCCTCATTTTGCCACTTTGGATGCTTATAACTCGGTCAGTTTCCAATGGATCTTCAATTGTAGCACATATTTGGATAGATCTGGTCATTAGCTACCAAAAGTTATTCTACGCCGATGTGCTAAGTTGTCTGTGGAAAAAGTTATTCGAGGTACAAAGACTTAACATTTTCTCAACTTTTCCAAAAAAAATTCCTCATTTTGCCACTTTGGATGCTTATAACTCGGTCAGTTTCCAATGGATCTTCAATTGTAGCACATATTTGGATAGATCTGGTCATTAGCTACCAAAAGTTATTCTACGCCGATGTGCTAAGTTGTCTGTGGAAAAAGTTATTCGAGGAACAAAGACTTAACATTTTCTCAACTTTTCCAAAAAAATTCCTCATTTTGCCACTTTGGATGCTTATAACTCAGTCAGTTTCCAATGGATCTTCAATTGTAGCACATATTTGGATAGATCTGGTCATTAGCTACCAAAAGTTATTCTACGCCGATGTGCTAAGTTGTCTGTGGAAAAAGTTATTCGAGGAACAAAGACTTAACATTTTCTCAACTTTTCCAAAAAAATTCCTCATTTTGCCACTTTGGATGCTTATAACTCAGTCAGTTTCCAATGGATCTTCAATTGTAGCACATATTTGGATAGATCTGGTCATTAGCTACCAAAAGTTATTCTACGCCGATGTGCTAAGTTGTCTGTGGAAAAAGTTATTCGAGGTACAAAGACTTAACATTTTCTCAACTTTTCCAAAAAAATTCCTCATTTTGCCACTTTGGATGCTTATAACTCGGTCAGTTTCCAATGGATCTTCAATTGTAGCACATATTTGGATAGATCTGGTCATTAGCTACCAAAAGTTATTCTACGCCGATGTGCTAAGTTGTCTGTGGAAAAAGTTATTCGAAGTACAAAGACTTAACATTTTCTCAACTTTTCCAAAAAAATTCCTCATTTTGCCACTTTGGATGCTTATAACTCGGTCAGTTTCCAATGGATCTTCAATTGTAGCACATATTTGGATAGATCTGGTCATTAGCTACCAAAAGTTATTCTACGCCGATGTGCTAAGTTGTCTGTGGAAAAAGTTATTCGAGGTACAAAGACTTAACATTTTCTCAACTTTTCCAAAAAATTCCTCATTTTGCCACTTTGGATGCTTATAACTCGGTCAGTTTCCGAAGGATCTTCAATTGTAGCACATATTTGGATAGATCTGGTCATTAGCTACCAAAAGTTATTCTACGCCGATGTGCTAAGTTGTCTGTGGAAAAAGTTATTCGAGGTACAAAGACTTAACATTTTCTCAACTTTTCCAAAAAAATTCCTCATTTTGCCACTTTGGATGCTTATAACTCGGTCAGTTTCCAATGGATCTTCAATTGTAGCACATATTTGGATAGATCTGGTCATTAGCTACCAAAAGTTATTCTACGCCGATGTGCTAAGTTGTCTGTGGAAAAAGTTATTCGAGGTACAAAGACTTAACATTTTCTCAACTTTTCCAAAAAAATTCCTCATTTTGCCACTTTGGATGCTTATAACTCGGTCAGTTTCCAATGGATCTTCAATTGTAGCACATATTTGGATAGATCTGGTCATTAGCTACCAAAAGTTATTCTACGCCGATGTGCTAAGTTGTCTGTGGAAAAAGTTATTCGAGGTACAAAGACTTAACATTTTCTCAACTTTTCCAAAAAAAATTCCTCATTTTGCCACTTTGGATGCTTATAACTCGGTCAGTTTCCAATGGATCTTCAATTGTAGCACATATTTGGATAGATCTGGTCATTAGCTACCAAAAGTTATTCTACGCCGATGTGCTAAGTTGTCTGTGGAAAAAGTTATTCGAGGTACAAAGACTTAACATTTTCTCAACTTTTCCAAAAAAATTCCTCATTTTGCCACTTTGGATGCTTATAACTCGGTCAGTTTCCAATGGATCTTCAATTGTAGCACATATTTGGATAGATCTGGTCATTAGCTACCAAAAGTTATTCTACGCCGATGTGCTAAGTTGTCTGTGGAAAAAGTTATTCGAGGTACAAAGACTTAACATTTTCTCAACTTTTCCAAAAAAATTCCTCATTTTGCCACTTTGGATGCTTATAACTCGGTCAGTTTCCAATGGATCTTCAATTGTAGCACATATTTGGATAGATCTGGTCATTAGCTACCAAAAGTTATTCTACGCCGATGTGCTAAGTTGTCTGTGGAAAAAGTTATTCGAGGTACAAAGACTTAACATTTTCTCAACTTTTCCAAAAAAATTCCTCATTTTGCCACTTTGGATGCTTATAACTCGGTCAGTTTCCAATGGATCTTCAATTGTAGCACATATTTGGATAGATCTGGTCATTAGCTACCAAAAGTTATTCTACGCCGATGTGCTAAGTTGTCTGTGGAAAAAGTTATTTGAGGTACAAAGACTTAACATTTTCTCAACTTTTCCAAAAAAAATTCCTCATTTTGCCACTTTGGATGCTTATAACTCGGTCAGTTTCCAATGGATCTTCAATTGTAGCACATATTTGGATAGATCTGGTCATTAGCTACCAAAAGTTATTCTACGCCGATGTGCTAAGTTGTCTGTGGAAAATGTTATTCGAGGTACAAAGACTTAACATTTTCTCAACTTTTCCAAAAAAAATTTCTCATTTTGCATCTTTGGATGCTTATAACTCGGTCAGTTTCCAATGGATCTTCAATTGTAGCACATATTTGGATAGATCTGGTCATTAGCTACCAAAAGTTATTCTACGCCGATGTGCTAAGTTGTCTGTGGAAAAAGTTATTCGAGGTACAAAGACTTAACATTTTCTCAACTTTTCCAAAAAAATTCCTCATTTTGCCACTTTGGATGCTTATAACTCGGTCAGTTTCCAATGGATCTTCAATTGTAGCACATATTTGGATAGATCTGGTCATTAGCTACCAAAAGTTATTCTACGCCGATGTGCTAAGTTGTCTGTGGAAAAAGTTATTCGAGGTACAAAGACTTAACATTTTCTCAACTTTTCCAAAAAAATTCCTCATTTTGCCACTTTGGATCCTTATAACTCGGTCAGTTTCCAATGGATCTTCAATTGTAGCACATATTTGGATAGATCTGGTCATTAGCTACCAAAAGTTATTCTACGCCGATGTGCTAAGTTGTCTGTGGAAAAAGTGATTCGAGGTACAAAGACTTAACATTTTCTCAACTTTTCCAAAAAAATTCCTCATTTTGCCACTTTGGATGCTTATAACTCGGTCAGTTTCCAATGGATCTTCAATTGTAACACATATTTGCATAGATCTGGTCATTAGCTACCAAAAGTTATTCTACGCCGATGTGCTAAGTTGTCTGTGGAAAAAGTTATTCGAGGTACAAAGACTTAACATTTTCTCAACTTTTCCAAAAAAATTCCTCATTTTGCCACTTTGGATGCTTATAACTCGGTCAGTTTCCAATGGATCTTCAATTGTAGCACATATTTGGATAGATCTGGTCATTAACTACCAAAAGTTATTCTACGCCGATGTGCTAAGTTGTCTGTGGAAAAAGTTATTTGAGGTACAAAGACTTAACATTTTCTCAATTTTTCTAAAAAAATTCCTCATTTTGCCACTTTGGATGCTTATAACTCGGTCAGTTTCCAATGGATCTTCAATTGTAGCACATATTTGGAAAGATCTGCTCATCAGCTACCAAAAATTATTCTACGCCGATGTGCTAAGTTGTCTGTGGAAAAAGTTATTCGAAAAAGTAGCTTCTAATACTTTGAATGGCTTATACGAATTGCCTACCTTCAGGCTGATTTCTCGCGATTCGCATTTCAATTTCTATTTTTGACTATATCTCAGTCATTTACCGACCGATTTTGGATTTTCTTTGTGATTTGGATAGATCTCGATAAATGCAAGCTAAAAGTCTTCCACGACCATGTGCTCCGATGTCGGGCAAAAAAGTTATTCGCGACCTAAACTTTTTCTTTCACCTGCCATAACTCGGTCAATTTTCAACATTTTCTCGATCTTTCTTCAGAATTAGATGCGTCTCGTGACGCGCTACAAAAAGTTGTTCCACGACCATGCGCTCCGATGCCGGGCAAAAAAGTTATTCGCGGTACAAAGTTTGGTGCACCAACTGTTGTTTTCCATACAAAATGTTCACATTTGCACCTATTCTTCGATGTAACTCGGTGAATTTTCAACATTTTTCCAAAATTTCTTCTGTTTTAGTTACATCTCGTGAAATTCTACCAAAAAGTATTCTACACCCATGTGCTCAGACGTAGGGCACAAAAGTTATTCGCGAAAAACCTCTATTTCAACCTATTTCAACCCCGTTCAACCCCGGTGCCACGTTTCAACCTATTTTTGCCCATATCTCAGTCATTTACCGACCGATTTTGGATTTTCTTTGTGATTTGGATAGATCTCGACAAATGCAAGCTAAAAGTCTTCCACGACCATGTGCTCCGATGTCGGGCAAAAAAGTTATTCGCGACCTAAGCTTTTTCTTTCACCTGCCATAACTCGGCCAATTTTCAACATTTTCTCGATCTTTCTTCAGAATTAGATGCGTCTCGTGACGCGCTACAAAAAGTTGTTCCACGACCATGCGCTCCGATGCCGGGCAAAAAAGTTATTCGCGGTACAAAGTTTGGTGCACCAAGTGTTGTCTTCCATGCAAAATGTTCACATTTGCACCTATTCTTCGATGTAACTCGGTGAATTTTCAACATTTTTCCAAAAATTTCTTCTGTTTTAGTTACATCTCGTGAAATTCTACCAAAAAGTATTCTACACCCATGTGCTCAGACGTAGGGCACAAAAGTTATTCGCGAAAAACCTGTTTTATGTACCGATTTGTGTCCACCGAGTAAGGTGCCTATTTCAACCCCGTTCAACCCCGGTGCCACGTTTCAACCTATTTTTGCCCATATCTCAGTCATTTACCGACCGATTTTGGATTTTCTTTGTGATTTGGATAGATCTCGATAAATGCAAGCTAAAAGTCTTCCACGACCATGTGCTCCGATGTCGGGCAAAAAAGTTATTCGCGACCTAAGCTTTTTCTTTCACCTGCCATAACTCGGCCAATTTTCAACATTTTCTCGATCTTTCTTCAGAATTAGATGCGTCTTGTGACGCGCTACAAAAAGTTGTTCCACGACCATGCGCTCCGATGCCGGGCAAAAAAGTTATTCGCGGTACAAAGTTTGGTGCACCAAGTGTTGTTTTCCATACAAAATGTTCACATTTGCACCTATTCTTCGATGTAACTCGGTGAATTTTCAACATTTTTCCAAAATTTCTTCTGTTTTAGTTACATCTCGTGAAATTCTACCAAAAAGTATTCTACACCCATGTGCTCAGACGTAGGGCACAAAAGTTATTCGCGAAAAACCTGTTTTATGTACCGATTTGTGTCCACCGAGTAAGGTGCCTATTTCAACCCCGTTCAACCCCGGTGCCACGTTTCAACCTATTTTTGCCCATATCTCAGTCATTTACCGACCGATTTTGGATTTTCTTTGTGATTTGGATAGATCTCGACAAATGCAAGCTAAAAGTCTTCCATGACCATGTGCTCCGATGTCGGGCAAAAAAGTTATTCGCGACCTAAGCTTTTTCTTTCACCTGCCATAACTCGGCCAATTTTCAACATTTTCTCGATCTTTCTTCAGAATTAGATGCGTCTCGTGACGCGCTACAAAAAGTTGTTCCACGACAATGCGCTCCGATGCCGGGCAAAAAAGTTATTCGCGGTACAAAGTTTGGTGCACCAAGTGTTGTTTTCCATACAAAATGTTCACATTTGCACCTATTCTTCGATGTAACTCGGTGAATTTTCAACATTTTTCCAAAATTTCTTCTGTTTTAGTTACATCTCGTGAAATTCTACCAAAAAGTATTCTACACCCATGTGCTCAGACGTAGGGCACAAAAGTTATTCGCGAAAAACCTCTATTTCAACCTATTTCAACCCCGTTCAACCCCGGTGCCACGTTTCAACCTATTTTTGCCCATATCTCAGTCATTTACCGACCGATTTTGGATTTTCTTTGTGATTTGGATAGATCTCGACAAATGCAAGCTAAAAGTCTTCCACGACCATGTGCTCCGATGTCGGGCAAAAAAGTTATTCGCGACCTAAGCTTTTTCTTTCACCTGCCATAACTCGGCCAATTTTCAACATTTTCTCGATCTTTCTTCAGAATTAGATGCGTCTCGTGACGCGCTACAAAAAGTTGTTCCACGACCATGCGCTCCGATGCCGGGCAAAAAAGTTATTCGCGGTACAAAGTTTGGTGCACCAAGTGTTGTCTTCCATGCAAAATGTTCACATTTGCACCTATTCTTCGATGTAACTCGGTGAATTTTCAACATTTTTCCAAAATTTCTTCTGTTTTAGTTACATCTCGTGAAATTCTACCAAAAAGTATTCTACACCCATGTGCTCAGACGTAGGGCACAAAAGTTATTCGCGAAAAACCTGTTTTATGTACTGATTTGTGTCCACCGAGTAAGGTGCCTATTTCAACCCCGTTCAACCCCGGTGCCACGTTTCAACCTATTTTTGCCCATATCTCAGTCATTTACCGACCGATTTTGGATTTTCTTTGTGATTTGGATAGATCTCGACAAATGCAAGCTAAAAGTCTTCCACGACCATGTGCTCCGATGTCGGGCAAAAAAGTTATTCGCGACCTAAGCTTTTTCTTTCACCTGCCATAACTCGGTCAATTTTCAACATTTTCTCGATCTTTCTTCAGAATTAGATGCGTCTTGTGACGCGCTACAAAAAGTTGTTCCACGACCATGCGCTCCGATGCCGGGCAAAAAAGTTATTCGCGGTACAAAGTTTGGTGCACCAAGTGTTGTTTTCCATACAAAATGTTCACATTTGCACCTATTCTTCGATGTAACTCGGTGAATTTTCAACATTTTTCCAAAATTTCTTCTGTTTTAGTTACATCTCGTGAAATTCTACCAAAAAGTATTCTACACCCATGTGCTCAGACGTAGGGCACAAAAGTTATTCGCGAAAAACCTGTTTTATGTACCGATTTGTGTCCACCGAGTAAGGTGCCTATTTCAACCCCGTTCAACCCCGGTGCCACGTTTCAACCTATTTTTGCCCATATCTCAGTCATTTACCGTCCGATTTTGGATTTTCTTTGTGATTTGGATAGATCTCGACAAATGCAAGCTAAAAGTCTTCCACGACCATGTGCTCCGATGTCGGGCAAAAAAGTTATTCGCGACCTAAGCTTTTTCTTTCACCTGCCATAACTCGGTCAATTTTCAACATTTTCTCGATCTTTCTTCAGAATTAGATGCGTCTTGTGACGCGCTACAAAAAGTTGTTCCACGACCATGCGCTCCGATGCCGGGCAAAAAAGTTATTCGCGGTACAAAGTTTGGTGCACCAAGTGTTGTTTTCCATACAAAATGTTCACATTTGCACCTATTCTTCGATGTAACTCGGTGAATTTTCAACATTTTTCCAAAATTTCTTCTGTTTTAGTTACATCTCGTGAAATTCTACCAAAAAGTATTCTACACCCATGTGCTCAGACGTAGGGCACAAAAGTTATTCGCGAAAAACCTCTATTTCAACCTATTTCAACCCCGTTCAACCCCGGTGCCACGTTTCAACCTATTTTTGCCCATATCTCAGTCATTTACCGACCGATTTTGGATTTTCTTTGTGATTTGGATAGATCTCGACAAATGCAAGCTAAAAGTCTTCCACGACCATGTGCTCCGATGTCGGGCAAAAAAGTTATTCGCGGTACAAAGTTTGGTGCACCAACTGTTGTTTTCCATACAAAATGTTCACATTTGCACCTATTCTTCGATGTAACTCGGTGAATTTTCAACATTTTTCCAAAATTTCTTCTGTTTTAGTTACATCTCGTGAAATTCTACCAAAAAGTATTCTACACCCATGTGCTCAGACGTAGGGCACAAAAGTTATTCGCGAAAAACCTGTTTTGTGTACCGATTTGTGTCCACCGAGTAAGGTGCGCACGTTTCAACCTATTTTTGCCCATATCTCAGTCATTTACCGACCGATTTTGGATTTTCTTTGTGATTTGGATAGATCTCGACAAATGCAAGCTAAAAGTCTTCCACGACCATGTGCTCCGATGTCGGGCAAAAAAGTTATTCGCGACCTAAACTTTTTCTTTCACCTGCCATAACTCGGTCAATTTTCAACATTTTCTCGATCTTTCTTCAGAATTAGATGCGTCTTGTGACGCGCTACAAAAAGTTGTTCCACGACCATGCACTCCGATGCCGGGCAAAAAAGTTATTCGCGGTACAAAGTTTGGTGCACCAACTGTTGTTTTCCATACAAAATGTTCACATTTGCACCTATTCTTCGATGTAACTCGGTGAATTTTCAACATTTTTCCAAAATTTCTTCTGTTTTAGTTACATCTCGTGAAATTCTACCAAAAAGTATTCTACACCCATGTGCTCAGACGTAGGGCACAAAAGTTATTCGCGAAAAACCTCTATTTCAACCTATTTCAACCCCGTTCAACCCCGGTGCCACGTTTCAACCTATTTTTGCCCATATCTCAGTCATTTACCGACCGATTTTGGATTTTCTTTGTGATTTGGATAGATCTCGACAAATGCAAGCTAAAAGTCTTCCACGACCATGTGCTCCGATGTCGGGCAAAAAAGTTATTCGCGACCTAAACTTTTTCTTTCACCTGCCATAACTCGGTCAATTTTCAACATTTTCTCGATCTTTCTTCAGAATTAGATGCGTCTTGTGACGCGCTACAAAAAGTTGTTCCACGACCATGCGCTCCGATGCCGGGCAAAAAAGTTATTCGCGGTACAAAGTTTGGTGCACCAACTGTTGTTTTCCATACAAAATGTTCACATTTGCACCTATTCTTCGATGTAACTCGGTGAATTTTCAACATTTTTCCAAAATTTCTTCTGTTTTAGTTACATCTCGTGAAATTCTACCAAAAAGTATTCTACACCCATGTGCTCAGACGTAGGGCACAAAAGTTATTCGCGAAAAACCTGTTTTATGTACCGATTTGTGTCCACCGAGTAAGGTGCCTATTTCAACCCCGTTCAACCCCGGTGCCACGTTTCAACCTATTTTTGCCCATATCTCAGTCATTTACCGACCGATTTTGGATTTTCTTTGTGATTTGGATAGATCTCGACAAATGCAAGCTAAAAGTCTTCCACGACCATGTGCTCCGATGTCGGGCAAAAAAGTTATTCGCGACCTAAGCTTTTTCTTTCACCTGCCATAACTCGGCCAATTTTCAACATTTTCTCGATCTTTCTTCAGAATTCGATGCGTCTCGTGACGCGCTACAAAAAGTTTGTCCACGACCATGCGCTCCGATGCCGGGCAAAAAAGTTATTCGCGGTACAAAGTTTGGTGCACCAAGTGTTGTTTTCCATACAAAATGTTCACATTTGCACCTATTCTTCGATGTAACTCGGTGAATTTTCAACATTTTTCCAAAATTTCTTCTGTTTTAGTTACATCTCGTGAAATTCTACCAAAAAGTATTCTACACCCATGTGCTCAGACGTAGGGCACAAAAGTTATTCGCGAAAAACCTCTATTTCAACCTATTTCAACCCCGTTCAACCCCGGTGCCACGTTTCAACCTATTTTTGCCCATATCTCAGTCATTTACCGACCGATTTTGGATTTTCTTTGTGATTTGGATAGATCTCGACAAATGCAAGCTAAAAGTCTTCCACGACCATGTGCTCCGATGTCGGGCAAAAAAGTTATTCGCGACCTAAACTTTTTCTTTCACCTGCCATAACTCGGTCAATTTTCAATATTTTCTCGATCTTTCTTCAGAATTAGATGCGTCTTGTGACGCGCTACAAAAAGTTGTTCCACGACCATGCGCTCCGATGCCGGGCAAAAAAGTTATTCGCGGTACAAAGTTTGGTGCACCAACTGTTGTTTTCCATACAAAATGTTCACATTTGCACCTATTCTTCGATGTAACTCGGTGAATTTTCAACATTTTTCCAAAATTTCTTCTGTTTTAGTTACATCTCGTGAAATTCTACCAAAAAGTATTCTACACCCATGTGCTCAGACGTAGGGCACAAAAGTTATTCGCGAAAAACCTCTATTTCAACCTATTTCAACCCCGTTCAACCCCGGTGCCACGTTTCAACCTATTTTTGCCCATATCTCAGTCATTTACCGACCAATTTTGGATTTTCTTTGTGATTTGGATAGATCTCGACAAATGCAAGCTAAAAGTCTTCCACGACCATGTGCTCCGATGTCGGGCAAAAAAGTTATTCGCGACCTAAGCTTTTTCTTTCACCTGCCATAACTCGGCCAATTTTCAACATTTTCTCGATCTTTCTTCAGAATTAGATGCGTCTTGTGACGCGCTACAAAAAGTTGTTCCACGACCATGCGCTCCGATGCCGGGCAAAAAAGTTATTCGCGGTACAAAGTTTGGTGCACCAACTGTTGTTTTCCATACAAAATGTTCACATTTGCACCTATTCTTCGATGTAACTCGGTGAATTTTCAACATTTTTCCAAAATTTCTTCTGTTTTAGTTACATCTCGTGAAATTCTACCAAAAAGTATTCTACACCCATGTGCTCAGACGTAGGGCACAAAAGTTATTCGCGAAAAACCTGTTTTATGTACCGATTTGTGTCCACCGAGTAAGGTGCCTATTTCAACCCCGTTCAACCCCGGTGCCACGTTTCAACCTATTTTTGCCCATATCTCAGTCATTTACCGACCGATTTTGGATTTTCTTTGTGATTTGAATAGATCTCGACAAATGCAAGCTAAAAGTCTTCCACGACCATGTGCTCCGATGTCGGGCAAAAAAGTTATTCGCGACCTAAGCTTTTTCTTTCACCTGCCATAACTCGGCCAATTTTCAACATTTTCTCGATCTTTCTTCAAAATTAGATGCGTCTTGTGACGCGCTACAAAAAGTTGTTCCACGACCATGCGCTCCGATGCCGGGCAAAAAAGTTATTCGCGGTACAAAGTTTGGTGCACCAACTGTTGTTTTCCATACAAAATGTTCACATTTGCACCTATTCTTCGATGTAACTCGGTGAATTTTCAACATTTTTCCAAAATTTCTTCTGTTTTAGTTACATCTCGTGAAATTCTACCAAAAAGTATTCTACACCCATGTGCTCAGACGTAGGGCACAAAAGTTATTCGCGAAAAACCTCTATTTCAACCTATTTCAACCCCGTTCAACCCCGGTGCCACGTTTCAACCTATTTTTGCCCATATCTCAGTCATTTACCGACCGATTTTGGATTTTCTTTGTGATTTGGATAGATCTCGACAAATGCAAGCTAAAAGTCTTCCACGACCATGTGCTCCGATGTCGGGCAAAAAAGTTATTCGCGACCTAAGCTTTTTCTTTCACCTGCCATAACTCGGCCAATTTTCAACATTTTCTCGATCTTTCTTCAGAATTAGATGCGTCTTGTGACGCGCTACAAAAAGTTGTTCCACGACCATGCGCTCCGATGCCGGGCAAAAAAGTTATTCGCGGTACAAAGTTTGGTGCACCAACTGTTGTTTTCCATACAAAATGTTCACATTTGCACCTATTCTTCGATGTAACTCGGTGAATTTTCAACATTTTTCCAAAATTTCTTCTGTTTTAGTTACATCTCGTGAAATTCTACCAAAAAGTATTCTACACCCATGTGCTCAGACGTAGGGCACAAAAGTTATTCGCGAAAAACCTCTATTTCAACCTATTTCAACCCCGTTCAACCCCGGTGCCACGTTTCAACCTATTTTTGCCCATATCTCAGTCATTTACCGACCGATTTTGGATTTTCTTTGTGATTTGGATAGATCTCGACAAATGCAAGCTAAAAGTCTTCCACGACCATGTGCTCCGATGTCGGGCAAAAAAGTTATTCGCGACCTAAGCTTTTTCTTTCACCTGCCATAACTCGGCCAATTTTCAACATTTTCTCGATCTTTCTTCAGAATTAGATGCGTCTCGTGACGCGCTACAAAAAGTTGTTCCACGACCATGCGCTCCGATGCCGGGCAAAAAAGTTATTCGCGGTACAAAGTTTGGTGCACCAAGTGTTGTTTTCCATACAAAATGTTCACATTTGCACCTATTCTTCGATGTAACTCGGTGAATTTTCAACATTTTTCCAAAATTTCTTCTGTTTTAGTTACATCTCGTGAAATTCTACCAAAAAGTATTCTACACCCATGTGCTCAGACGTAGGGCACAAAAGTTATTCGCGAAAAACCTCTATTTCAACCTATTTCAACCCCGTTCAACCCCGGTGCCACGTTTCAACCTATTTTTGCCCATATCTCAGTCATTTACCGACCGATTTTGGATTTTCTTTGTGATTTGGATAGATCTCGACAGATGCAAGCTAAAAGTCTTCCACGACCATGTGCTCCGATGTCGGGCAAAAAAGTTATTCGCGACCTAAACTTTTTCTTTCACCTGCCATAACTCGGTCAATTTTCAATATTTTCTCGATCTTTCTTCAGAATTAGATGCGTCTTGTGACGCGCTACAAAAAGTTGTTCCACGACCATGCGCCCCGATGCCGGGCAAAAAAGTTATTCGCGGTACAAAGTTTGGTGCACCAACTGTTGTTTTCCATACAAAATGTTCACATTTGCACCTATTCTTCGATGTAACTCGGTGAATTTTCAACATTTTTCCAAAATTTCTTCTGTTTTAGTTACATCTCGTGAAATTCTACCAAAAAGTATTCTACACCCATGTGCTCAGACGTAGGGCACAAAAGTTATTCGCGAAAAACCTCTATTTCAACCTATTTCAACCCCGTTCAACCCCGGTGCCACGTTTCAACCTATTTTTGCCCATATCTCAGTCATTTACCGACCGATTTTGGATTTTCTTTGTGATTTGGATAGATCTCGACAAATGCAAGCTAAAAGTCTTCCACGACCATGTGCTCCGATGTCGGGCAAAAAAGTTATTCGCGACCTAAGCTTTTTCTTTCACCTGCCATAACTCGGTCAATTTTCAACATTTTCTCGATCTTTCTTCAGAATTAGATGCGTCTCGTGACGCGCTACAAAAAGTTGTTCCACGACCATGCGCTCCGATGCCGGGCAAAAAAGTTATTCGCGGTACAAAGTTTGGTGCACCAAGTGTTGTTTTCCATACAAAATGTTCACATTTGCACCTATTCTTCGATGTAACTCGGTGAATTTTCAACATTTTTCCAAAATTTCTTCTGTTTTAGTTACATCTCGTGAAATTCTACCAAAAAGTATTCTACACCCATGTGCTCAGACGTAGGGCACAAAAGTTATTCGCGAAAAACCTGTTTTATGTACCGATTTGTGTCCACCGAGTAAGGTGCCTATTTCAACCCCGTTCAACCCCGGTGCCACGTTTCAACCTATTTTTGCCCATATCTCAGTCATTTACCGACCGATTTTGGATTTTCTTTGTGATTTGGATAGATCTCGACAAATGCAAGCTAAAAGTCTTCCACGACCATGTGCTCCGATGTCGGGCAAAAAAGTTATTCGCGACCTAAGCTTTTTCTTTCACCTGCCATAACTCGGCCAATTTTCAACATTTTCTCGATCTTTCTTCAGAATTAGATGCGTCTTGTGACGCGCTACAAAAAGTTGTTCCACGACCATGCGCTCCGATGCCGGGCAAAAAAGTTATTCGCGGTACAAAGTTTGGTGCACCAAGTGTTGTCTTCCATGCAAAATGTTCACATTTGCACCTATTCTTCGATGTAACTCGGTGAATTTTCAACATTTTTCCAAAATTTCTTCTGTTTTAGTTACATCTCGTGAAATTCTACCAAAAAGTATTCTACACCCATGTGCTCAGACGTAGGGCACAAAAGTTATTCGCGAAAAACCTGTTTTATGTACCGATTTGTGTCCACCGAGTAAGGTGCCTATTTCAACCCCGTTCAACTCCGGTGCCACGTTTCAACCTATTTTTGCCCATATCTCAGTCATTTACCGACCGATTTTGGATTTTCTTTGTGATTTGGATAGATCTCGACAAATGCAAGCTAAAAGTCTTCCACGACCATGTGCTCCGATGTCGGGCAAAAAAGTTATTCGCGACCTAAACTTTTTCTTTCACCTGCCATAACTCGGCCAATTTTCAACATTTTCTCGATCTTTCTTCAGAATTAGATGCGTCTCGTGACGCGCTACAAAAAGTTGTTCCACGACCATGCGCTCCGATGCCGGGCAAAAAAGTTATTCGCGGTACAAAGTTTGGTGCACCAAGTGTTGTCTTCCATGCAAAATGTTCACATTTGCACCTATTCTTCGATGTAACTCGGTGAATTTTCAACATTTTTCCAAAATTTCTTCTGTTTTAGTTACATCTCGTGAAATTCTACCAAAAAGTATTCTACACCCATGTGCTCAGACGTAGGGCACAAAAGTTATTCGCGAAAAACCTGTTTTATGTACCGATTTGTGTCCACCGAGTAAGGTGCCTATTTCAACCCCGTTCAACTCCGGTGCCACGTTTGAACCTATTTTTGCCCATATCTCAGTCATTTACCGACCGATTTTGGATTTTCTTTGTGATTTGGATAGATCTCGACAAATGCAAGCTAAAAGTCTTCCACGACCATGTGCTCCGATGTCGGGCAAAAAAGTTATTCGCGACCTAAACTTTTTCTTTCACCTGCCATAACTCGGTTAATTTTCAATATTTTCTCGATCTTTCTTCAGAATTAGATGCGTCTTGTGACGCGCTACAAAAAGTTGTTCCACGACCATGCGCTCCGATGCCGGGCAAAAAAGTTATTCGCGGTACAAAGTTTGGTGCACCAACTGTTGTTTTCCATACAAAATGTTCACATTTGCACCTATTCTTCGATGTAACTCGGTGAATTTTCAACATTTTTCCAAAATTTCTTCTGTTTTAGTTACATCTCGTGAAATTCTACCAAAAAGTATTCTACACCCATGTGCTCAGACGTAGGGCACAAAAGTTATTCGCGAAAAACCTCTATTTCAACCTATTTCAACCCCGTTCAACCCCGGTGCCACGTTTCAACCTATTTTTGCCCATATCTCAGTCATTTACCGACCAATTTTGGATTTTCTTTGTGATTTGGATAGATCTCGACAAATGCAAGCTAAAAGTCTTCCACGACCATGTGCTCCGATGTCGGGCAAAAAAGTTATTCGCGACCTAAGCTTTTTCTTTCACCTGCCATAACTCGGTCAATTTTCAACATTTTCTCGATCTTTCTTCAGAATTAGATGCGTCTTGTGACGCGCTACAAAAAGTTGTTCCACGACCATGCGCTCCGATGCCGGGCAAAAAAGTTATTCGCGGTACAAAGTTTGGTGCACCAAACTGTTGTTTTCCATACAAAATGTTCACATTTGCACCTATTCTTCGATGTAACTCGGTGAATTTTCAACATTTTTCCAAAATTTCTTCTGTTTTAGTTACATCTCGTGAAATTCTACCAAAAAGTATTCTACACCCATGTGCTCAGACGTAGGGCACAAAAGTTATTCGCGAAAAACCTGTTTTATGTACCGATTTGTGTCCACCGAGTAAGGTGCCTATTTCAACCCCGTTCAACCCCGGTGCCACGTTTCAACCTATTTTTGCCCATATCTCAGTCATTTACCGACCGATTTTGGATTTTCTTTGTGATTTGGATAGATCTCGATAAATGCAAGCTAAAAGTCTTCCACGACCATGTGCTCCGATGTCGGGCAAAAAAGTTATTCGCGACCTAAGCTTTTTCTTTCACCTGCCATAACTCGGTCAATTTTCAACATTTTCTCAATCTTTCTTCAGAATTAGATGCGTCTCGTGACGCGCTACAAAAAGTTGTTCCACGACAATGCGCTCCGATGCCGGACAAAAAAGTTATTCGCGGTACAAAGTTTGGTGCACCAAGTGTTGTCTTCCATACAAAATGTTCACATTTGCACCTATTCTTCGATGTAACTCGGTGAATTTTCAACATTTTTCCAAAATTTCTTCTGTTTTAGTTACATCTCGTGAAATTCTACCAAAAAGTATTCTACACCCATGTGCTCAGACGTAGGGCACAAAAGTTATTCGCGAAAAACCTCTATTTCAACCTATTTCAACCCCGTTCAACCCCGGTGCCACGTTTCAACCTATTTTTGCCCATATCTCAGTCATTTACCGACCGATTTTGGATTTTCTTTGTGATTTGGATAGATCTCGACAAATGCAAGCTAAAAGTCTTCCACGACCATGTGCTCCGATGTCGGGCAAAAAAGTTATTCGCGACCTAAGCTTTTTCTTTCACCTGCCATAACTCGGCCAATTTTCAACATTTTCTCGATCTTTCTTCAGAATTCGATGCGTCTCGTGACGCGCTACAAAAAGTTTGTCCACGACCATGCGCTCCGATGCCGGGCAAAAAAGTTATTCGCGGTACAAAGTTTGGTGCACCAAGTGTTGTTTTCCATACAAAATGTTCACATTTGCACCTATTCTTCGATGTAACTCGGTGAATTTTCAACATTTTTCCAAAATTTCTTCTGTTTTAGTTACATCTCGTGAAATTCTACCAAAAAGTATTCTACACCCATGTGCTCAGACGTAGGGCACAAAAGTTATTCGCGAAAAACCTCTATTTCAACCTATTTCAACCCCGTTCAACCCCGGTGCCACGTTTCAACCTATTTTTGCCCATATCTCAGTCATTTACCGACCGATTTTGGATTTTCTTTGTGATTTGGATAGATCTCGACAAATGCAAGCTAAAAGTCTTCCACGACCATGTGCTCCGATGTCGGGCAAAAAAGTTATTCGCGACCTAAACTTTTTCTTTCACCTGCCATAACTCGGTCAATTTTCAATATTTTCTCGATCTTTCTTCAGAATTAGATGCGTCTTGTGACGCGCTACAAAAAGTTGTTCCACGACCATGCGCTCCGATGCCGGGCAAAAAAGTTATTCGCGGTACAAAGTTTGGTGCACCAACTGTTGTTTTCCATACAAAATGTTCACATTTGCACCTATTCTTCGATGTAACTCGGTGAATTTTCAACATTTTTCCAAAATTTCTTCTGTTTTAGTTACATCTCGTGAAATTCTACCAAAAAGTATTCTACACCCATGTGCTCAGACGTAGGGCACAAAAGTTATTCGCGAAAAACCTCTATTTCAACCTATTTCAACCCCGTTCAACCCCGGTGCCACGTTTCAACCTATTTTTGCCCATATCTCAGTCATTTACCGACCAATTTTGGATTTTCTTTGTGATTTGGATAGATCTCGACAAATGCAAGCTAAAAGTCTTCCACGACCATGTGCTCCGATGTCGGGCAAAAAAGTTATTCGCGACCTAAGCTTTTTCTTTCACCTGCCATAACTCGGCCAATTTTCAACATTTTCTCGATCTTTCTTCAGAATTAGATGCGTCTTGTGACGCGCTACAAAAAGTTGTTCCACGACCATGCGCTCCGATGCCGGGCAAAAAAGTTATTCGCGGTACAAAGTTTGGTGCACCAACTGTTGTTTTCCATACAAAATGTTCACATTTGCACCTATTCTTCGATGTAACTCGGTGAATTTTCAACATTTTTCCAAAATTTCTTCTGTTTTAGTTACATCTCGTGAAATTCTACCAAAAAGTATTCTACACCCATGTGCTCAGACGTAGGGCACAAAAGTTATTCGCGAAAAACCTGTTTTATGTACCGATTTGTGTCCACCGAGTAAGGTGCCTATTTCAACCCCGTTCAACCCCGGTGCCACGTTTCAACCTATTTTTGCCCATATCTCAGTCATTTACCGACCGATTTTGGATTTTCTTTGTGATTTGAATAGATCTCGACAAATGCAAGCTAAAAGTCTTCCACGACCATGTGCTCCGATGTCGGGCAAAAAAGTTATTCGCGACCTAAGCTTTTTCTTTCACCTGCCATAACTCGGCCAATTTTCAACATTTTCTCGATCTTTCTTCAAAATTAGATGCGTCTTGTGACGCGCTACAAAAAGTTGTTCCACGACCATGCGCTCCGATGCCGGGCAAAAAAGTTATTCGCGGTACAAAGTTTGGTGCACCAACTGTTGTTTTCCATACAAAATGTTCACATTTGCACCTATTCTTCGATGTAACTCGGTGAATTTTCAACATTTTTCCAAAATTTCTTCTGTTTTAGTTACATCTCGTGAAATTCTACCAAAAAGTATTCTACACCCATGTGCTCAGACGTAGGGCACAAAAGTTATTCGCGAAAAACCTCTATTTCAACCTATTTCAACCCCGTTCAACCCCGGTGCCACGTTTCAACCTATTTTTGCCCATATCTCAGTCATTTACCGACCGATTTTGGATTTTCTTTGTGATTTGGATAGATCTCGACAAATGCAAGCTAAAAGTCTTCCACGACCATGTGCTCCGATGTCGGGCAAAAAAGTTATTCGCGACCTAAGCTTTTTCTTTCACCTGCCATAACTCGGCCAATTTTCAACATTTTCTCGATCTTTCTTCAGAATTAGATGCGTCTTGTGACGCGCTACAAAAAGTTGTTCCACGACCATGCGCTCCGATGCCGGGCAAAAAAGTTATTCGCGGTACAAAGTTTGGTGCACCAACTGTTGTTTTCCATACAAAATGTTCACATTTGCACCTATTCTTCGATGTAACTCGGTGAATTTTCAACATTTTTCCAAAATTTCTTCTGTTTTAGTTACATCTCGTGAAATTCTACCAAAAAGTATTCTACACCCATGTGCTCAGACGTAGGGCACAAAAGTTATTCGCGAAAAACCTCTATTTCAACCTATTTCAACCCCGTTCAACCCCGGTGCCACGTTTCAACCTATTTTTGCCCATATCTCAGTCATTTACCGACCGATTTTGGATTTTCTTTGTGATTTGGATAGATCTCGACAAATGCAAGCTAAAAGTCTTCCACGACCATGTGCTCCGATGTCGGGCAAAAAAGTTATTCGCGACCTAAGCTTTTTCTTTCACCTGCCATAACTCGGCCAATTTTCAACATTTTCTCGATCTTTCTTCAGAATTCGATGCGTCTCGTGACGCGCTACAAAAAGTTGTTCCACGACCATGCGCTCCGATGCCGGGCAAAAAAGTTATTCGCGGTACAAAGTTTGGTGCACCAAGTGTTGTTTTCCATACAAAATGTTCACATTTGCACCTATTCTTCGATGTAACTCGGTGAATTTTCAACATTTTTCCAAAATTTCTTCTGTTTTAGTTACATCTCGTGAAATTCTACCAAAAAGTATTCTACACCCATGTGCTCAGACGTAGGGCACAAAAGTTATTCGCGAAAAACCTCTATTTCAACCTATTTCAACCCCGTTCAACCCCAGTGCCACGTTTCAACCTATTTTTGCCCATACCTCAGTCATTTACCGACCGATTTTGGATTTTCTTTGTGATTTGGATAGATCTCGACAAATGCAAGCTAAAAGTCTTCCACGACCATGTGCTCCGATGTCGGGCAAAAAAGTTATTCGCGACCTAAGCTTTTTCTTTCACCTGCCATAACTCGGCCAATTTTCAACATTTTCTCGATCTTTCTTCAGAATTAGATGCGTCTCGTGACGCGCTACAAAAAGTTGTTCCACGACCATGCGCTCCGATGCCGGGCAAAAAAGTTATTCGCGGTACAAAGTTTGGTGCACCAAGTGTTGTTTTCCATACAAAATGTTCACATTTGCACCTATTCTTCGATGTAACTCGGTGAATTTTCAACATTTTTCCAAAATTTCTTCTGTTTTAGTTACATCTCGTGAAATTCTACCAAAAAGTATTCTACACCCATGTGCTCAGACGTAGGGCACAAAAGTTATTCGCGAAAAACCTCTATTTCAACCTATTTCAACCCCGTTCAACCCCGGTGCCACGTTTCAACCTATTTTTGCCCATATCTCAGTCATTTACCGACCGATTTTGGATTTTCTTTGTGATTTGGATAGATCTCGACAGATGCAAGCTAAAAGTCTTCCACGACCATGTGCTCCGATGTCGGGCAAAAAAGTTATTCGCGACCTAAACTTTTTCTTTCACCTGCCATAACTCGGTCAATTTTCAATATTTTCTCGATCTTTCTTCAGAATTAGATGCGTCTTGTGACGCGCTACAAAAAGTTGTTCCACGACCATGCGCTCCGATGCCGGGCAAAAAAGTTATTCGCGGTACAAAGTTTGGTGCACCAACTGTTGTTTTCCATACAAAATGTTCACATTTGCACCTATTCTTCGATGTAACTCGGTGAATTTTCAACATTTTTCCAAAATTTCTTCTGTTTTAGTTACATCTCGTGAAATTCTACCAAAAAGTATTCTACACCCATGTGCTCAGACGTAGGGCACAAAAGTTATTCGCGAAAAACCTCTATTTCAACCTATTTCAACCCCGTTCAACCCCGGTGCCACGTTTCAACCTATTTTTGCCCATATCTCAGTCATTTACCGACCGATTTTGGATTTTCTTTGTGATTTGGATAGATCTCGACAAATGCAAGCTAAAAGTCTTCCACGACCATGTGCTCCGATGTCGGGCAAAAAAGTTATTCGCGACCTAAGCTTTTTCTTTCACCTGCCATAACTCGGTCAATTTTCAACATTTTCTCGATCTTTCTTCAGAATTAGATGCGTCTCGTGACGCGCTACAAAAAGTTGTTCGACGACCATGCGCTCCGATGCCGGGCAAAAAAGTTATTCGCGGTACAAAGTTTGGTGCACCAAGTGTTGTTTTCCATACAAAATGTTCACATTTGCACCTATTCTTCGATGTAACTCGGTGAATTTTCAACATTTTTCCAAAATTTCTTCTGTTTTAGTTACATCTCGTGAAATTCTACCAAAAAGTATTCTACACCCATGTGCTCAGACGTAGGGCACAAAAGTTATTCGCGAAAAACCTGTTTTATGTACCGATTTGTGTCCACCGAGTAAGGTGCCTATTTCAACCCCGTTCAACCCCGGTGCCACGTTTCAACCTATTTTTGCCCATATCTCAGTCATTTACCGACCGATTTTGGATTTTCTTTGTGATTTGGATAGATCTCGACAAATGCAAGCTAAAAGTCTTCCACGACCATGTGCTCCGATGTCGGGCAAAAAAGTTATTCGCGACCTAAGCTTTTTCTTTCACCTGCCATAACTCGGCCAATTTTCAACATTTTCTCGATCTTTCTTCAGAATTAGATGCGTCTTGTGACGCGCTACAAAAAGTTGTTCCACGACCATGCGCTCCGATGCCGGGCAAAAAAGTTATTCGCGGTACAAAGTTTGGTGCACCAAGTGTTGTCTTCCATGCAAAATGTTCACATTTGCACCTATTCTTCGATGTAACTCGGTGAATTTTCAACATTTTTCCAAAATTTCTTCTGTTTTAGTTACATCTCGTGAAATTCTACCAAAAAGTATTCTACACCCATGTGCTCAGACGTAGGGCACAAAAGTTATTCGCGAAAAACCTGTTTTATGTACCGATTTGTGTCCACCGAGTAAGGTGCCTATTTCAACCCCGTTCAACTCCGGTGCCACGTTTCAACCTATTTTTGCCCATATCTCAGTCATTTACCGACCGATTTTGGATTTTCTTTGTGATTTGGATAGATCTCGACAAATGCAAGCTAAAAGTCTTCCACGACCATGTGCTCCGATGTCGGGCAAAAAAGTTATTCGCGACCTAAACTTTTTCTTTCACCTGCCATAACTCGGCCAATTTTCAACATTTTCTCGATCTTTCTTCAGAATTAGATGCGTCTCGTGACGCGCTACAAAAAGTTGTTCCACGACCATGCGCTCCGATGCCGGGCAAAAAAGTTATTCGCGGTACAAAGTTTGGTGCACCAAGTGTTGTCTTCCATGCAAAATGTTCACATTTGCACCTATTCTTCGATGTAACTCGGTGAATTTTCAACATTTTTCCAAAATTTCTTCTGTTTTAGTTACATCTCGTGAAATTCTACCAAAAAGTATTCTACACCCATGTGCTCAGACGTAGGGCACAAAAGTTATTCGCGAAAAACCTGTTTTATGTACCGATTTGTGTCCACCGAGTAAGGTGCCTATTTCAACCCCGTTCAACTCCGGTGCCACGTTTGAACCTATTTTTGCCCATATCTCAGTCATTTACCGACCGATTTTGGATTTTCTTTGTGATTTGGATAGATCTCGACAAATGCAAGCTAAAAGTCTTCCACGACCATGTGCTCCGATGTCGGGCAAAAAAGTTATTCGCGACCTAAACTTTTTCTTTCACCTGCCATAACTCGGTCAATTTTCAACATTTTCTCGATCGTTCTTCAGAATTAGATGCGTCTTGTGACGCGCTACAAAAAGTTGTTCCACGACCATGCGCTCCGATGCCGGGCAAAAAAGTTATTCGCGGTACAAAGTTTGGTGCACCAACTGTTGTTTTCCATACAAAATGTTCACATTTGCACCTATTCTTCGATGTAACTCGGTGAATTTTCAACATTTTTCCAAAATTTCTTCTGTTTTAGTTACATCTCGTGAAATTCTACCAAAAAGTATTCTACACCCATGTGCTCAGACGTAGGGCACAAAAGTTATTCGCGAAAAACCTCTATTTCAACCTATTTCAACCCCGTTCAACCCCGGTGCCACGTTTCAACCTATTTTTGCCCATATCTCAGTCATTTACCGACCGATTTTGGATTTTCTTTGTGATTTGGATAGATCTCGACAAATGCAAGCTAAAAATCTTCCACGACCATGTGCTCCGATGTCGGGCAAAAAAGTTATTCGCGACCTAAACTTTTTCTTTCACCTGCCATAACTCGGTCAATTTTCAACATTTTCTCGATCTTTCTTCAGAATTAGATGCGTCTCGTGACGCGCTACAAAAAGTTGTTCCACGACCATGCGCTCCGATGCCGGGCAAAAAAGTTATTCGCGGTACAAAGTTTGGTGCACCAAGTGTTGTCTTCCATGCAAAATGTTCACATTTGTACCTATTCTTCGATGTAACTCGGTGAATTTTCAACATTTTTCCAAAATTTCTTCTGTTTTAGTTACATCTCGTGAAATTCTACCAAAAAGTATTCTACACCCATGTGCTCAGACGTAGGGCACAAAAGTTATTCGCGAAAAACCTCTATTTCAACCTATTTCAACCCCGTTCAACCCCGGTGCCACGTTTCAACCTATTTTTGCCCATATCTCAGTCATTTACCGACCGATTTTGGATTTTCTTTGTGATTTGGATAGATCTCGACAAATGCAAGCTAAAAGTCTTCCACGACCATGTGCTCCGATGTCGGGCAAAAAAGTTATTCGCGACCTAAGCATTTTCTTTCACCTGCCATAACTCGGCCAATTTTCAACATTTTCTCGATCTTTCTTCAGAATTAGATGCGTCTCGTGACGCGCTACAAAAAGTTGTTCCACGACCATGCGCTCCGATGCCGGGCAAAAAAGTTATTCGCGGTACAAAGTTTGGTGCACCAAGTGTTGTCTTCCATGCAAAATGTTCACATTTGCACCTATTCTTCGATGTAACTCGGTGAATTTTCAACATTTTTCCAAAATTTCTTCTGTTTTAGTTACATCTCGTGAAATTCTACCAAAAAGTATTCTACACCCATGTGCTCAGACGTAGGGCACAAAAGTTATTCGCGAAAAACCTCTATTTCAACCTATTTCAACCCCGTTCAACCCCGGTGCCACGTTTCAACCTATTTTTGCCCATATCTCAGTCATTTACCGACCGATTTTGGATTTTCTTTGTGATTTGGATAGATCTCGACAAATGCAAGCTAAAAGTCTTCCACGACCATGTGCTCCGATGTCGGGCAAAAAAGTTATTCGCGACCTAAGCTTTTTCTTTCACCTGCCATAACTCGGCCAATTTTCAACATTTTCTCGATCTTTCTTCAGAAGTAGATGCGTCTCGTGACGCGCTACAAAAAGTTGTTCCACGACCATGCGCTCCGATGCCGGGCAAAAAAGTTATTCGCGGTACAAAGTTTGGTGCACCAAGTGTTGTCTTCCATGCAAAATGTTCACATTTGCACCTATTCTTCGATGTAACTCGGTGAATTTTCAACATTTTTCCAAAAATTTCTTCTGTTTTAGTTACATCTCGTGAAATTCTACCAAAAAGTATTCTACACCCATGTGCTCAGACGTAGGGCACAAAAGTTATTCGCGAAAAACCTCTATTTCAACCTATTTCAACCCCGTTCAACCCCGGTGCCACGTTTCAACCTATTTTTGCCCATATCTCAGTCATTTACCGACCGATTTTGGATTTTCTTTGTGATTTGGATAGATCTCGACAAATGCAAGCTAAAAGTCTTCTACGACCATGTGCTCCGATGTCGGGCAAAAAAGTTATTCGCGACCTAAGCTTTTTCTTTCACCTGCCATAACTCGGCCAATTTTCAACATTTTCTCGATCTTTCTTCAGAATTAGATGCGTCTCGTGACGCGCTACAAAAAGTTGTTCCACGACCATGCGCTCCGATGCCGGGCAAAAAAGTTATTCGCGGTACAAAGTTTGGTGCACCAAGTGTTGTCTTCCATGCAAAATGTTCACATTTGCACCTATTCTTCGATGTAACTCGGTGAATTTTCAACATTTTTCCAAAATTTCTTCTGTTTTAGTTACATCTCGTGAAATTCTACCAAAAAGTATTCTACACCCATGTGCTCAGACGTAGGGCACAAAAGTTATTCGCGAAAAACCTGTTTTATGTACCGATTTGTGTCCACCGAGTAAGGTGCCTATTTCAACCCCGTTCAACCCCGGTGCCACGTTTCAACCTATTTTTGCCCATATCTCAGTCATTTACCGACCGATTTTGGATTTTCTTTGTGATTTGGATAGATCTCGACAAATGCAAGCTAAAAGTCTTCCACGACCATGTGCTCCGATGTCGGGCAAAAAAGTTATTCGCGACCTAAACTTTTTCTTTCACCTGCCATAACTCGGTCAATTTTCAACATTTTCTCGATCTTTCTTCAGAATTAGATGCGTCTTGTGACGCGCTACAAAAAGTTGTTCCACGACCATGCGCTCCGATGCCGGGCAAAAAAGTTATTTGCGGTACAAAGTTTGGTGCACCAAGTGTTGTCTTCCATACAAAATGTTCACATTTGCACCTATTCTTCGATGTAACTCGGTGAATTTTCAACATTTTTCCAAAATTTCTTCTGTTTTAGTTACATCTCGTGAAATTCTACCAAAAAGTATTCTACACCCATGTGCTCAGACGTAGGGCACAAAAGTTATTCGCGAAAAACCTCTATTTCAACCTATTTCAACCCCGTTCAACCCCGGTGCCACGTTTCAACCTATTTTTGCCCATATCTCAGTCATTTACCGACCGATTTTGGATTTTCTTTGTGATTTGGATAGATCTCGACAAATGCAAGCTAAAAGTCTTCCACGACCATGTGCTCCGATGTCGGGCAAAAAAGTTATTCGCGACCTAAACTTTTTCTTTCACCTGCCATAACTCGGTCAATTTTCAATATTTTCTCGATCTTTCTTCAGAATTAGATGCGTCTTGTGACGCGCTACAAAAAGTTGTTCCACGACCATGCGCTCCGATGCCGGGCAAAAAAGTTATTCGCGGTACAAAGTTTGGTGCACCAACTGTTGTTTTCCATACAAAATGTTCACATTTGCACCTATTCTTCGATGTAACTCGGTGAATTTTCAACATTTTTCCAAAATTTCTTCTGTTTTAGTTACATCTCGTGAAATTCTACCAAAAAGTATTCTACACCCATGTGCTCAGACGTAGGGCACAAAAGTTATTCGCGAAAAACCTCTATTTCAACCTATTTCAACCCCGTTCAACCCCGGTGCCACGTTTCAACCTATTTTTGCCCATATCTCAGTCATTTACCGACCGATTTTGGATTTTCTTTGTGATTTGGATAGATCTCGACAAATGCAAGCTAAAAGTCTTCCACGACCATGTGCTCCGATGTCGGGCAAAAAAGTTATTCGCGACCTAAGCTTTTTCTTTCACCTGCCATAACTCGGCCAATTTTCAACATTTTCTCGATCTTTCTTCAGAATTAGATGCGTCTTGTGACGCGCTACAAAAAGTTGTTCCACGACCATGCGCTCCGATGCCGGGCAAAAAAGTTATTCGCGGTACAAAGTTTGGTGCACCAACTGTTGTTTTCCATACAAAATGTTCACATTTGCACCTATTCTTCGATGTAACTCGGTGAATTTTCAACATTTTTCCAAAATTTCTTCTGTTTTAGTTACATCTCGTGAAATTCTACCAAAAAGTATTCTACACCCATGTGCTCAGACGTAGGGCACAAAAGTTATTCGCGAAAAACCTCTATTTCAACCTATTTCAACCCCGTTCAACCCCGGTGCCACGTTTCAACCTATTTTTGCCCATATCTCAGTCATTTACTGACCGATTTTGGATTTTCTTTGTGATTTGGATAGATCTCGACAAATGCAAGCTAAAAGTCTTCCACGACCATGTGCTCCGATGTCGGGCAAAAAAGTTATTCGCGACCTAAGCTTTTTCTTTCACCTGCCATAACTCGACCAATTTTCAACATTTTCTCGATCTTTCTTCAGAATTAGATGCGTCTTGTGACGCGCTACAAAAAGTTGTTCCACGACCATGCGCTCCGATGCCGGGCAAAAAAGTTATTCGCGGTACAAAGTTTGGTGCACCAACTGTTGTTTTCCATACAAAATGTTCACATTTGCACCTATTCTTCGATGTAACTCGGTGAATTTTCAACATTTTTCCAAAATTTCTTCTGTTTTAGTTACATCTCGTGAAATTCTACCAAAAAGTATTCTACACCCATGTGCTCAGACGTAGGGCACAAAAGTTATTCGCGAAAAACCTCTATTTCAACCTATTTCAACCCCGTTCAACCCCGGTGCCACGTTTCAACCTATTTTTGCCCATATCTCAGTCATTTACCGACCGATTTTGGATTTTCTTTGTGATTTGGATAGATCTCGACAAATGCAAGCTAAAAGTCTTCCACGACCATGTGCTCCGATGTCGGGCAAAAAAGTTATTCGCGACCTAAACTTTTTCTTTCACCTGCCATAACTCGGTCAATTTTCAATATTTTCTCGATCTTTCTTCAGAATTAGATGCGTCTTGTGACGCGCTACAAAAAGTTGTTCCACGACCATGCGCTCCGATGCCGGGCAAAAAAGTTATTCGCGGTACAAAGTTTGGTGCACCAACTGTTGTTTTCCATACAAAATGTTCACATTTGCACCTATTCTTCGATGTAACTCGGTGAATTTTCAACATTTTTCCAAAATTTCTTCTGTTTTAGTTACATCTCGTGAAATTCTACCAAAAAGTATTCTACACCCATGTGCTCAGACGTAGGGCACAAAAGTTATTCGCGAAAAACCTCTATTTCAACCTATTTCAACCCCGTTCAACCCCGGTGCCACGTTTCAACCTATTTTTGCCCATATCTCAGTCATTTACCGACCGATTTTGGATTTTCTTTGTGATTTGGATAGATCTCGACAAATGCAAGCTAAAAGTCTTCCACGACCATGTGCTCCGATGTCGGGCAAAAAAGTTATTCGCGACCTAAACTTTTTCTTTCACCTGCCATAACTCGGCCAATTTTCAACATTTTCTCGATCTTTCTTCAGAATTAGATGCGTCTTGTGACGCGCTACAAAAAGTTGTTCCACGACCATGCGCTCCGATGCCGGGCAAAAAAGTTATTCGCGGTACAAAGTTTGGTGCACCAACTGTTGTTTTCCATACAAAATGTTCACATTTGCACCTATTCTTCGATGTAACTCGGTGAATTTTCAACATTTTTCCAAAATTTCTTCTGTTTTAGTTACATCTCGTGAAATTCTACCAAAAAGTATTCTACACCCATGTGCTCAGACGTAGGGCACAAAAGTTATTCGCGAAAAACCTCTATTTCAACCTATTTCAACCCCGTTCAACCCCGGTGCCACGTTTCAACCTATTTTTGCCCATATCTCAGTCATTTACCGACCGATTTTGGATTTTCTTTGTGATTTGGATAGATCTCGACAAATGCAAGCTAAAAGTCTTCCACGACCATGTGCTCCGATGTCGGGCAAAAAAGTTATTCGCGACCTAAGCTTTTTCTTTCACCTGCCATAACTCGGCCAATTTTCAACATTTTCTCGATCTTTCTTCAGAATTAGATGCGTCTTGTGACGCGCTACAAAAAGTTGTTCCACGACCATGCGCTCCGATGCCGGGCAAAAAAGTTATTCGCGGTACAAAGTTTGGTGCACCAACTGTTGTTTTCCATACAAAATGTTCACATTTGCACCTATTCTTCGATGTAACTCGGTGAATTTTCAACATTTTTCCAAAATTTCTTCTGTTTTAGTTACATCTCGTGAAATTCTACCAAAAAGTATTCTACACCCATGTGCTCAGACGTAGGGCACAAAAGTTATTCGCGAAAAACCTCTATTTCAACCTATTTCAACCCCGTTCAACCCCGGTGCCACGTTTCAACCTATTTTTGCCCATATCTCAGTCATTTATCGACCGATTTTGGATTTTCTTTGTGATTTGGATAGATCTCGACAAATGCAAGCTAAAAGTCTTCCACGACCATGTGCTCCGATGTCGGGCAAAAAAGTTATTCGCGACCTAAGCTTTTTCTTTCACCTGCCATAACTCGGCCAATTTTCAACATTTTCTCGATCTTTCTTCAGAATTCGATGCGTCTCGTGACGCGCTACAAAAAGTTGTTCCACGACCATGCGCTCCGATGCCGGGCAAAAAAGTTATTCGCGGTACAAAGTTTGGTGCACCAAGTGTTGTTTTCCATACAAAATGTTCACATTTGCACCTATTCTTCGATGTAACTCGGTGAATTTTCAACATTTTTCCAAAATTTCTTCTGTTTTAGTTACATCTCGTGAAATTCTACCAAAAAGTATTCTACACCCATGTGCTCAGACGTAGGGCACAAAAGTTATTCGCGAAAAACCTCTATTTCAACCTATTTCAACCCCGTTCAACCCCAGTGCCACGTTTCAACCTATTTTTGCCCATACCTCAGTCATTTACCGACCGATTTTGGATTTTCTTTGTGATTTGGATAGATCTCGACAAATGCAAGCTAAAAGTCTTCCACGACCATGTGCTCCGATGTCGGGCAAAAAAGTTATTCGCGACCTAAGCTTTTTCTTTCACCTGCCATAACTCGGCCAATTTTCAACATTTTCTCGATCTTTCTTCAGAATTAGATGCGTCTCGTGACGCGCTACAAAAAGTTGTTCCACGACCATGCGCTCCGATGCCGGGCAAAAAAGTTATTCGCGGTACAAAGTTTGGTGCACCAAGTGTTGTTTTCCATACAAAATGTTCACATTTGCACCTATTCTTCGATGTAACTCGGTGAATTTTCAACATTTTTCCAAAATTTCTTCTGTTTTAGTTACATCTCGTGAAATTCTACCAAAAAGTATTCTACACCCATGTGCTCAGACGTAGGGCACAAAAGTTATTCGCGAAAAACCTCTATTTCAACCTATTTCAACCCCGTTCAACCCCGGTGCCACGTTTCAACCTATTTTTGCCCATATCTCAGTCATTTACCGACCGATTTTGGATTTTCTTTGTGATTTGGATAGATCTCGACAAATGCAAGCTAAAAGTCTTCCACGACCATGTGCTCCGATGTCGGGCAAAAAAGTTATTCGCGACCTAAGCTTTTTCTTTCACCTGCCATAACTCGGTCAATTTTCAACATTTTCTCGATCTTTCTTCAGAATTAGATGCGTCTCGTGACGCGCTACAAAAAGTTGTTCGACGACCATGCGCTCCGATGCCGGGCAAAAAAGTTATTCGCGGTACAAAGTTTGGTGCACCAAGTGTTGTTTTCCATACAAAATGTTCACATTTGCACCTATTCTTCGATGTAACTCGGTGAATTTTCAACATTTTTCCAAAATTTCTTCTGTTTTAGTTACATCTCGTGAAATTCTACCAAAAAGTATTCTACACCCATGTGCTCAGACGTAGGGCACAAAAGTTATTCGCGAAAAACCTCTATTTCAACCTATTTCAACCCCGTTCAACCCCGGTGCCACGTTTCAACCTATTTTTGCCCATATCTCAGTCATTTACCGACCGATTTTGGATTTTCTTTGTGATTTGGATAGATCTCGACAAATGCAAGCTAAAAGTCTTCCACGACCATGTGCTCCGATGTCGGGCAAAAAAGTTATTCGCGACCTAAGCTTTTTCTTTCACCTGCCATAACTCGGTCAATTTTCAACATTTTCTCGATCTTTCTTCAGAATTAGATGCGTCTCGTGACGCGCTACAAAAAGTTGTTCGACGACCATGCGCTCCGATGCCGGGCAAAAAAGTTATTCGCGGTACAAAGTTTGGTGCACCAAGTGTTGTTTTCCATACAAAATGTTCACATTTGCACCTATTCTTCGATGTAACTCGGTGAATTTTCAACATTTTTCCAAAATTTCTTCTGTTTTAGTTACATCTCGTGAAATTCTACCAAAAAGTATTCTACACCCATGTGCTCAGACGTAGGGCACAAAAGTTATTCGCGAAAAACCTGTTTTATGTACCGATTTGTGTCCACCGAGTAAGGTGCCTATTTCAACCCCGTTCAACCCCGGTGCCACGTTTCAACCTATTTTTGCCCATATCTCAGTCATTTACCGACCGATTTTGAATTTTCTTTGTGATTTGGATAGATCTCGACAAATGCAAGCTAAAAGTCTTCCACGACCATGTGCTCCGATGTCGGGCAAAAAAGTTATTCGCGACCTAAGCTTTTTCTTTCACCTGCCATAACTCGGCCAATTTTCAACATTTTCTCGATCTTTCTTCAGAATTAGATGCGTCTTGTGACGCGCTACAAAAAGTTGTTCCACGACCATGCGCTCCGATGCCGGGCAAAAAAGTTATTCGCGGTACAAAGTTTGGTGCACCAAGTGTTGTCTTCCATGCAAAATGTTCACATTTGCACCTATTCTTCGATGTAACTCGGTGAATTTTCAACATTTTTCCAAAATTTCTTCTGTTTTAGTTACATCTCGTGAAATTCTACCAAAAAGTATTCTACACCCATGTGCTCAGACGTAGGGCACAAAAGTTATTCGCGAAAAACCTGTTTTATGTACCGATTTGTGTCCACCGAGTAAGGTGCCTATTTCAACCCCGTTCAACTCCGGTGCCACGTTTCAACCTATTTTTGCCCATATCTCAGTCATTTACCGACCGATTTTGGATTTTCTTTGTGATTTGGATAGATCTCGACAAATGCAAGCTAAAAGTCTTCCACGACCATGTGCTCCGATGTCGGGCAAAAAAGTTATTCGCGACCTAAACTTTTTCTTTCACCTGCCATAACTCGGCCAATTTTCAACATTTTCTCGATCTTTCTTCAGAATTAGATGCGTCTCGTGACGCGCTACAAAAAGTTGTTCCACGACCATGCGCTCCGATGCCGGGCAAAAAAGTTATTCGCGGTACAAAGTTTGGTGCACCAAGTGTTGTCTTCCATGCAAAATGTTCACATTTGCACCTATTCTTCGATGTAACTCGGTGAATTTTCAACATTTTTCCAAAATTTCTTCTGTTTTAGTTACATCTCGTGAAATTCTACCAAAAAGTATTCTACACCCATGTGCTCAGACGTAGGGCACAAAAGTTATTCGCGAAAAACCTGTTTTATGTACCGATTTGTGTCCACCGAGTAAGGTGCCTATTTCAACCCCGTTCAACTCCGGTGCCACGTTTGAACCTATTTTTGCCCATATCTCAGTCATTTACCGACCGATTTTGGATTTTCTTTGTGATTTGGATAGATCTCGACAAATGCAAGCTAAAAGTCTTCCACGACCATGTGCTCCGATGTCGGGCAAAAAAGTTATTCGCGACCTAAGCTTTTTCTTTCACCTGCCATAACTCGGTCAATTTTCAACATTTTCTCGATCTTTCTTCAGAATAAGATGCGTCTCGTGACGCGCTACAAAAAGTTGTTCCACGACCATGCGCTCCGATGCCGGGCAAAAAAGTTATTCGCGGTACAAAGTTTGGTGCACCAAGTGTTGTTTTCCATACAAAATGTTCACATTTGCACCTATTCTTCGATGTAACTCGGTGAATTTTCAACATTTTACCAAAATTTCTTCTGTTTTAGTTACATCTCGTGAAATTTTACCAAAAAGTATTCTACACCCATGTGCTCAGACGTAGGGCACAAAAGTTATTCGCGAAAAACCTCTATTTCAACCTATTTCAACCCCGTTCAACCCCGGTGCCACGTTTCAACCTATTTTTGCCCATATCTCAGTCATTTACCGACCGATTTTGGATTTTCTTTGTGATTTGGATAGATCTCGACAAATGCAAGCTAAAAATCTTCCACGACCATGTGCTCCGATGTCGGGCAAAAAAGTTATTCGCGACCTAAGCTTTTTCTTTCACCTGCCATAACTCGGCCAATTTTCAACATTTTCTCGATCTTTCTTCAGAATTAGATGCGTCTTGTGACGCGCTACAAAAAGTTGTTCCACGACCATGCGCTCCGATGCCGGGCAAAAAAGTTATTCGCGGTACAAAGTTTGGTGCACCAACTGTTGTTTTCCATACAAAATGTTCACATTTGCACCTATTCTTCGATGTAACTCGGTGAATTTTCAACATTTTTCCAAAATTTCTTCTGTTTTAGTTACATCTCGTGAAATTCTACCAAAAAGTATTCTACACCCATGTGCTCAGACGTAGGGCACAAAAGTTATTCGCGAAAAACCTCTATTTCAACCTATTTCAACCCCGTTCAACCCCGGTGCCACGTTTCAACCTATTTTTGCCCATATCTCAGTCATTTACCGACCGATTTTGGATTTTCTTTGTGATTTGGATAGATCTCGACAAATGCAAGCTAAAAGTCTTCCACGACCATGTGCTCTGATGTCGGGCAAAAAAGTTATTCGCGACCTAAGCTTTTTCTTTCACCTGCCATAACTCGGCCAATTTTCAACATTTTCTCGATCTTTCTTCAGAATTCGATGCGTCTCGTGACGCGCTACAAAAAGTTGTTCCACGACCATGCGCTCCGATGCCGGGCAAAAAAGTTATTCGCGGTACAAAGTTTGGTGCACCAAGTGTTGTTTTCCATACAAAATGTTAACATTTGCACCTATTCTTCGATGTAACTCGGTGAATTTTCAACATTTTTCCAAAATTTCTTCTGTTTTAGTTACATCTCGTGAAATTCTACCAAAAAGTATTCTACACCCATGTGCTCAGACGTAGGGCACAAAAGTTATTCGCGAAAAACCTCTATTTCAACCTATTTCAACCCCGTTCAACCCCGGTGCCACGTTTCAACCTATTTTTGCCCATATCTCAGTCATTTACCGACCGATTTTGGATTTTCTTTGTGATTTGGATAGATCTCGACAAATGCAAGCTAAAAGTCTTCCACGACCATGTGCTCCGATGTCGGGCAAAAAAGTTATTCGCGACCTAAGCTTTTTCTTTCACCTGCCATAACTCGGCCAATTTTCAACATTTTCTCGATCTTTCTTCAGAATTAGATGCGTCTTGTGACGCGCTACAAAAAGTTGTTCCACGACCATGCGCTCCGATGCCGGGCAAAAAAGTTATTCGCGGTACAAAGTTTGGTGCACCAACTGTTGTTTTCCATACAAAATGTTCACATTTGCACCTATTCTTCGATGTAACTCGGTGAATTTTCAACATTTTTCCAAAATTTCTTCTGTTTTAGTTACATCTCGTGAAATTCTACCAAAAAGTATTCTACACCCATGTGCTCAGACGTAGGGCACAAAAGTTATTCGCGAAAAACCTCTATTTCAACCTATTTCAACCCCGTTCAACCCCGGTGCCACGTTTCAACCTATTTTTGCCCATATCTCAGTCATTTACCGACCGATTTTGGATTTTCTTTGTGATTTGGATAGATCTCGACAAATGCAAGCTAAAAGTCTTCCACGACCATGTGCTCCGATGTCGGGCAAAAAAGTTATTCGCGACCTAAGCTTTTTCTTTCACCTGCCATAACTCGGCCAATTTTCAACATTTTCTCGATCTTTCTTCAGAATTAGATGCGTCTCGTGACGCGCTACAAAAAGTTGTTCCACGACCATGCGCTCCGATGCCGGGCAAAAAAGTTATTCGCGGTACAAAGTTTGGTGCACCAACTGTTGTTTTCCATACAAAATGTTCACATTTGCACCTATTCTTCGATGTAACTCGGTGAATTTTCAACATTTTTCCAAAATTTCTTCTGTTTTAGTTACATCTCGTGAAATTCTACCAAAAAGTATTCTACACCCATGTGCTCAGACGTAGGGCACAAAAGTTATTCGCGAAAAACCTCTATTTCAACCTATTTCAACCCCGTTCAACCCCGGTGCCACGTTTCAACCTATTTTTGCCCATATCTCAGTCATTTACCGACCGATTTTGGATTTTCTTTGTGATTTGGATAGATCTCGACAAATGCAAGCTAAAAGTCTTCCACGACCATGTGCTCCGATGTCGGGCAAAAAAGTTATTCGCGACCTAAGCTTTTTCTTTCACCTGCCATAACTCGGCCAATTTTCAACATTTTCTCGATCTTTCTTCAGAATTCGATGCGTCTCGTGACGCGCTACAAAAAGTTGTTCCACGACCATGCGCTCCGATGCCGGGCAAAAAAGTTATTCGCGGTACAAAGTTTGGTGCACCAAGTGTTGTTTTCCATACAAAATGTGAACATTTGCACCTATTCTTCGATGTAACTCGGTGAATTTTCAACATTTTTCCAAAATTTCTTCTGTTTTAGTTACATCTCGTGAAATTCTACCAAAAAGTATTCTACACCCATGTGCTCAGACGTAGGGCACAAAAGTTATTCGCGAAAAACCTCTATTTCAACCTATTTCAACCCCGTTCAACCCCGGTGCCACGTTTCAACCTATTTTTGCCCATATCTCAGTCATTTACCGACCGATTTTGGATTTTCTTTGTGATTTGGATAGATCTCGACAAATGCAAGCTAAAAGTCTTCCACGACCATGTGCTCCGATGTCGGGCAAAAAAGTTATTCGCGACCTAAGCTTTTTCTTTCACCTGCCATAACTCGGCCAATTTTCAACATTTTCTCGATCTTTCTTCAGAATTAGATGCGTCTTGTGACGCGCTACAAAAAGTTGTTCCACGACCATGCGCTCCGATGCCGGGCAAAAAAGTTATTCGCGGTACAAAGTTTGGTGCACCAACTGTTGTTTTCCATACAAAATGTTCACATTTGCACCTATTCTTCGATGTAACTCGGTGAATTTTCAACATTTTTCCAAAATTTCTTCTGTTTTAGTTACATCTCGTGAAATTCTACCAAAAAGTATTCTACACCCATGTGCTCAGACGTAGGGCACAAAAGTTATTCGCGAAAAACCTCTATTTCAACCTATTTCAACCCCGTTCAACCCCGGTGCCACGTTTCAACCTATTTTTGCCCATATCTCAGTCATTTACCGACCGATTTTGGATTTTCTTTGTGATTTGGATAGATCTCGACAAATGCAAGCTAAAAGTCTTCCACGACCATGTGCTCCGATGTCGGGCAAAAAAGTTATTCGCGACCTAAGCTTTTTCTTTCACCTGCCATAACTCGGCCAATTTTCAACATTTTCTCGATCTTTCTTCAGAATTAGATGCGTCTCGTGACGCGCTACAAAAAGTTGTTCCACGACCATGCGCTCCGATGCCGGGCAAAAAAGTTATTCGCGGTACAAAGTTTGGTGCACCAACTGTTGTTTTCCATACAAAATGTTCACATTTGCACCTATTCTTCGATGTAACTCGGTGAATTTTCAACATTTTTCCAAAATTTCTTCTGTTTTAGTTACATCTCGTGAAATTCTACCAAAAAGTATTCTACACCCATGTGCTCAGACGTAGGGCACAAAAGTTATTCGCGAAAAACCTCTATTTCAACCTATTTCAACCCCGTTCAACCCCGGTGCCACGTTTCAACCTATTTTTGCCCATATCTCAGTCATTTACCGACCGATTTTGGATTTTCTTTGTGATTTGGATAGATCTCGACAAATGCAAGCTAAAAGTCTTCCACGACCATGTGCTCCGATGTCGGGCAAAAAAGTTATTCGCGACCTAAGCTTTTTCTTTCACCTGCCATAACTCGGCCAATTTTCAACATTTTCTCGATCTTTCTTCAGAATTCGATGCGTCTCGTGACGCGCTACAAAAAGTTTGTCCACGACCATGCGCTCCGATGCCGGGCAAAAAAGTTATTCGCGGTACAAAGTTTGGTGCACCAAGTGTTGTTTTCCATACAAAATGTTCACATTTGCACCTATTCTTCGATGTAACTCGGTGAATTTTCAACATTTTTCCAAAATTTCTTCTGTTTTAGTTACATCTCGTGAAATTCTACCAAAAAGTATTCTACACCCATGTGCTCAGACGTAGGGCACAAAAGTTATTCGCGAAAAACCTGTTTTATGTACCGATTTGTGTCCACCGAGTAAGGTGCCTATTTCAACCCCGTTCAACTCCGGTGCCACGTTTGAACCTATTTTTGCCCATATCTCAGTCATTTACCGACCGATTTTGGATTTTCTTTGTGATTTGGATAGATCTCGACAAATGCAAGCTAAAAGTCTTCCACGACCATGTGCTCCGATGTCGGGCAAAAAAGTTATTCGCGACCTAAGCTTTTTCTTTCACCTGCCATAACTCGGTCAATTTTCAACATTTTCTCGATCTTTCTTCAGAATAAGATGCGTCTCGTGACGCGCTACAAAAAGTTGTTCCACGACCATGCGCTCCGATGCCGGGCAAAAAAGTTATTCGCGGTACAAAGTTTGGTGCACCAAGTGTTGTTTTCCATACAAAATGTTCACATTTGCACCTATTCTTCGATGTAACTCGGTGAATTTTCAACATTTTACCAAAATTTCTTCTGTTTTAGTTACATCTCGTGAAATTTTACCAAAAAGTATTCTACACCCATGTGCTCAGACGTAGGGCACAAAAGTTATTCGCGAAAAACCTCTATTTCAACCTATTTCAACCCCGTTCAACCCCGGTGCCACGTTTCAACCTATTTTTGCCCATATCTCAGTCATTTACCGACCGATTTTGGATTTTCTTTGTGATTTGGATAGATCTCGACAAATGCAAGCTAAAAGTCTTCCACGACCATGTGCTCCGATGTCGGGCAAAAAAGTTATTCGCGACCTAAGCTTTTTCTTTCACCTGCCATAACTCGGCCAATTTTCAACATTTTCTCGATCTTTCTTCAGAATTAGATGCGTCTTGTGACGCGCTACAAAAAGTTGTTCCACGACCATGCGCTCCGATGCCGGGCAAAAAAGTTATTCGCGGTACAAAGTTTGGTGCACCAACTGTTGTTTTCCATACAAAATGTTCACATTTGCACCTATTCTTCGATGTAACTCGGTGAATTTTCAACATTTTTCCAAAATTTCTTCTGTTTTAGTTACATCTCGTGAAATTCTACCAAAAAGTATTCTACACCCATGTGCTCAGACGTAGGGCACAAAAGTTATTCGCGAAAAACCTCTATTTCAACCTATTTCAACCCCGTTCAACCCCGGTGCCACGTTTCAACCTATTTTTGCCCATATCTCAGTCATTTACCGACCGATTTTGGATTTTCTTTGTGATTTGGATAGATCTCGACAAATGCAAGCTAAAAGTCTTCCACGACCATGTGCTCCGATGTCGGGCAAAAAAGTTATTCGCGACCTAAGCTTTTTCTTTCACCTGCCATAACTCGGCCAATTTTCAACATTTTCTCGATCTTTCTTCAGAATTCGATGCGTCTCGTGACGCGCTACAAAAAGTTGTTCCACGACCATGCGCTCCGATGCCGGGCAAAAAAGTTATTCGCGGTACAAAGTTTGGTGCACCAAGTGTTGTTTTCCATACAAAATGTTCACATTTGCACCTATTCTTCGATGTAACTCGGTGAATTTTCAACATTTTTCCAAAATTTCTTCTGTTTTAGTTACATCTCGTGAAATTCTACCAAAAAGTATTCTACACCCATGTGCTCAGACGTAGGGCACAAAAGTTATTCGCGAAAAACCTCTATTTCAACCTATTTCAACCCCGTTCAACCCCGGTGCCACGTTTCAACCTATTTTTGCCCATATCTCAGTCATTTACCGACCGATTTTGGATTTTCTTTGTGATTTGGATAGATCTCGACAAATGCAAGCTAAAAGTCTTCCACGACCATGTGCTCCGATGTCGGGCAAAAAAGTTATTCGCGACCTAAGCTTTTTCTTTCACCTGCCATAACTCGGCCAATTTTCAACATTTTCTCGATCTTTCTTCAGAATTAGATGCGTCTTGTGACGCGCTACAAAAAGTTGTTCCACGACCATGCGCTCCGATGCCGGGCAAAAAAGTTATTCGCGGTACAAAGTTTGGTGCACCAACTGTTGTTTTCCATACAAAATGTTCACATTTGCACCTATTCTTCGATGTAACTCGGTGAATTTTCAACATTTTTCCAAAATTTCTTCTGTTTTAGTTACATCTCGTGAAATTCTACCAAAAAGTATTCTACACCCATGTGCTCAGACGTAGGGCACAAAAGTTATTCGCGAAAAACCTCTATTTCAACCTATTTCAACCCCGTTCAACCCCGGTGCCACGTTTCAACCTATTTTTGCCCATATCTCAGTCATTTACCGACCGATTTTGGATTTTCTTTGTGATTTGGATAGATCTCGACAAATGCAAGCTAAAAGTCTTCCACGACCATGTGCTCCGATGTCGGGCAAAAAAGTTATTCGCGACCTAAGCTTTTTCTTTCACCTGCCATAACTCGGCCAATTTTCAACATTTTCTCGATCTTTCTTCAGAATTAGATGCGTCTCGTGACGCGCTACAAAAAGTTGTTCCACGACCATGCGCTCCGATGCCGGGCAAAAAAGTTATTCGCGGTACAAAGTTTGGTGCACCAACTGTTGTTTTCCATACAAAATGTTCACATTTGCACCTATTCTTCGATGTAACTCGGTGAATTTTCAACATTTTTCCAAAATTTCTTCTGTTTTAGTTACATCTCGTGAAATTCTACCAAAAAGTATTCTACACCCATGTGCTCAGACGTAGGGCACAAAAGTTATTCGCGAAAAACCTCTATTTCAACCTATTTCAACCCCGTTCAACCCCGGTGCCACGTTTCAACCTATTTTTGCCCATATCTCAGTCATTTACCGACCGATTTTGGATTTTCTTTGTGATTTGGATAGATCTCGACAAATGCAAGCTAAAAGTCTTCCACGACCATGTGCTCCGATGTCGGGCAAAAAAGTTATTCGCGACCTAAACTTTTTCTTTCACCTGCCATAACTCGGTCAATTTTCAACATTTTCTCGATCTTTCTTCAGAATTAGATGCGTCTTGTGACGCGCTACAAAAAGTTGTTCCACGACCATGCGTTCCGATGCCGGGCAAAAAAGTTATTCGCGGTACAAAGTTTGGTGCACCAACTGTTGTTTTCCATACAAAATGTTCACATTTGCACCTATTCTTCGATGTAACTCGGTGAATTTTCAACATTTTTCCAAAATTTCTTCTGTTTTAGTTACATCTCGTGAAATTCTACCAAAAAGTATTCTACACCCATGTGCTCAGACGTAGGGCACAAAAGTTATTCGCGAAAAACCTCTATTTCAACCTATTTCAACCCCGTTCAACCCCGGTGCCACGTTTCAACCTATTTTTGCCCATATCTCAGTCATTTACCGACCGATTTTGGATTTTCTTTGTGATTTGGATAGATCTCGACAAATGCAAGCTAAAAGTCTTCCACGACCATGTGCTCCGATGTCGGGCAAAAAAGTTATTCGCGACCTAAGCTTTTTCTTTCACCTGCCATAACTCGGCCAATTTTCAACATTTTCTCGATCTTTCTTCAGAATTAGATGCGTCTCGTGACGCGCTACAAAAAGTTTGTCCACGACCATGCGCTCCGATGCCGGGCAAAAAAGTTATTCGCGGTACAAAGTTTGGTGCACCAAGTGTTGTTTTCCATACAAAATGTTCACATTTGCACCTATTCTTCGATGTAACTCGGTGAATTTTCAACATTTTTCCAAAATTTCTTCTGTTTTAGTTACATCTCGTGAAATTCTACCAAAAAGTATTCTACACCCATGTGCTCAGACGTAGGGCACAAAAGTTATTCGCGAAAAACCTCTATTTCAACCTATTTCAACCCCGTTCAACCCCGGTGCCACGTTTCAACCTATTTTTGCCCATATCTCAGTCATTTACCGACCGATTTTGGATTTTCTTTGTGATTTGGATAGATCTCGACAAATGCAAGCTAAAAGTCTTCCACGACCATGTGCTCCGATGTCGGGCAAAAAAGTTATTCGCGACCTAAACTTTTTCTTTCACCTGCCATAACTCGGTCAATTTTCAATATTTTCTCGATCTTTCTTCAGAATTAGATGCGTCTTGTGACGCGCTACAAAAAGTTGTTCCACGACCATGCGCTCCGATGCCGGGCAAAAAAGTTATTCGCGGTACAAAGTTTGGTGCACCAACTGTTGTTTTCCATACAAAATGTTCACATTTGCACCTATTCTTCGATGTAACTCGGTGAATTTTCAACATTTTTCCAAAATTTCTTCTGTTTTAGTTACATCTCGTGAAATTCTACCAAAAAGTATTCTACACCCATGTGCTCAGACGTAGGGCACAAAAGTTATTCGCGAAAAACCTCTATTTCAACCTATTTCAACCCCGTTCAACCCCGGTGCCACGTTTCAACCTATTTTTGCCCATATCTCAGTCATTTACCGACCGATTTTGGATTTTCTTTGTGATTTGGATAGATCTCGATAAATGCAAGCTAAAAGTCTTCCACGACCATGTGCTCCGATGTCGGGCAAAAAAGTTATTCGCGACCTAAGCTTTTTCTTTCACCTGCCATAACTCGGCCAATTTTCAACATTTTCTCGATCTTTCTTCAGAATTAGATGCGTCTTGTGACGCGCTACAAAAAGTTGTTCCACGACCATGCGCTCCGATGCCGGGCAAAAAAGTTATTCGCGGTACAAAGTTTGGTGCACCAACTGTTGTTTTCCATACAAAATGTTCACATTTGCACCTATTCTTCGATGTAACTCGGTGAATTTTCAACATTTTTCCAAAATTTCTTCTGTTTTAGTTACATCTCGTGAAATTCTACCAAAAAGTATTCTACACCCATGTGCTCAGACGTAGGGCACAAAAGTTATTCGCGAAAAACCTCTATTTCAACCTATTTCAACCCCGTTCAACCCCGGTGCCACGTTTCAACCTATTTTTGCCCATATCTCAGTCATTTACCGACCGATTTTGGATTTTCTTTGTGATTTGGATAGATCTCGACAAATGCAAGCTAAAAATCTTCCACGACCATGTGCTCCGATGTCGGGCAAAAAAGTTATTCGCGACCTAAGCTTTTTCTTTCACCTGCCATAACTCGGCCAATTTTCAACATTTTCTCGATCTTTCTTCAGAATTAGATGCGTCTTGTGACGCGCTACAAAAAGTTGTTCCACGACCATGCGCTCCGATGCCGGGCAAAAAAGTTATTCGCGGTACAAAGTTTGGTGCACCAACTGTTGTTTTCCATACAAAATGTTCACATTTGCACCTATTCTTCGATGTAACTCGGTGAATTTTCAACATTTTTCCAAAATTTCTTCTGTTTTAGTTACATCTCGTGAAATTCTACCAAAAAGTATTCTACACCCATGTGCTCAGACGTAGGGCACAAAAGTTATTCGCGAAAAACCTGTTTTGTGTACCGATTTGTGTCCACCGAGTAAGGTGCCTATTTCAACCCCGTTCAACCCCGGTGCCACGTTTCAACCTATTTTTGCCCATATCTCAGTCATTTATCGACCGATTTTGGATTTTCTTTGTGATTTGGATAGATCTCGACAAATGCAAGCTAAAAGTCTTCCACGACCATGTGCTCCGATGTCGGGCAAAAAAGTTATTCGCGACCTAAGCTTTTTCTTTCACCTGCCATAACTCGGCCAATTTTCAACATTTTCTCGATCTTTCTTCAGAATTAGATGCGTCTCGTGACGCGCTACAAAAAGTTGTTCCACGACCATGCGCTCCGATGCCGGGCAAAAAAGTTATTCGCGGTACAAAGTTTGGTGCACCAACTGTTGTTTTCCATACAAAATGTTCACATTTGCACCTATTCTTCGATGTAACTCGGTGAATTTTCAACATTTTTCCAAAATTTCTTCTGTTTTAGTTACATCTCGTGAAATTCTACCAAAAAGTATTCTACACCCATGTGCTCAGACGTAGGGCACAAAAGTTATTCGCGAAAAACCTCTATTTCAACCTATTTCAACCCCGTTCAACCCCGGTGCCACGTTTCAACCTATTTTTGCCCATATCTCAGTCATTTACCGACCGATTTTGGATTTTCTTTGTGATTTGGATAGATCTCGACAAATGCAAGCTAAAAGTCTTCCACGACCATGTGCTCCGATGTCGGGCAAAAAAGTTATTCGCGACCTAAGCTTTTTCTTTCACCTGCCATAACTCGGCCAATTTTCAACATTTTCTCGATCTTTCTTCAGAATTAGATGCGTCTCGTGACGCGCTACAAAAAGTTGTTCCACGACCATGCGCTCCGATGCCGGGCAAAAAAGTTATTCGCGGTACAAAGTTTGGTGCACCAACTGTTGTTTTCCATACAAAATGTTCACATTTGCACCTATTCTTCGATGTAACTCGGTGAATTTTCAACATTTTTCCAAAATTTCTTCTGTTTTAGTTACATCTCGTGAAATTCTACCAAAAAGTATTCTACACCCATGTGCTCAGACGTAGGGCACAAAAGTTATTCGCGAAAAACCTCTATTTCAACCTATTTCAACCCCGTTCAACCCCGGTGCCACGTTTCAACCTATTTTTGCCCATATCTCAGTCATTTACCGACCGATTTTGGATTTTCTTTGTGATTTGGATAGATCTCGACAAATGCAAGCTAAAAGTCTTCCACGACCATGTGCTCCGATGTCGGGCAAAAAAGTTATTCGCGACCTAAGCTTTTTCTTTCACCTGCCATAACTCGGCCAATTTTCAACATTTTCTCGATCTTTCTTCAGAATTCGATGCGTCTCGTGACGCGCTACAAAAAGTTGTTCCACGACCATGCGCTCCGATGCCGGGCAAAAAGTTATTCGCGGTACAAAGTTTGGTGCACCAAGTGTTGTTTTCCATACAAAATGTTCACATTTGCACCTATTCTTCGATGTAACTCGGTGAATTTTCAACATTTTTCCAAAATTTCTTCTGTTTTAGTTACATCTCGTGAAATTCTACCAAAAAGTATTCTACACCCATGTGCTCAGACGTAGGGCACAAAAGTTATTCGCGAAAAACCTCTATTTCAACCTATTTCAACCCCGTTCAACCCCGGTGCCACGTTTCAACCTATTTTTGCCCATATCTCAGTCATTTACCGACCGATTTTGGATTTTCTTTGTGATTTGGATAGATCTCGACAAATGCAAGCTAAAAGTCTTCCACGACCATGTGCTCCGATGTCGGGCAAAAAAGTTATTCGCGACCTAAACTTTTTCTTTCACCTGCCATAACTCGGTCAATTTTCAATATTTTCTCGATCTTTCTTCAGAATTAGATGCGTCTTGTGACGCGCTACAAAAAGTTGTTCCACGACCATGCGCTCCGATGCCGGGCAAAAAAGTTATTCGCGGTACAAAGTTTGGTGCACCAACTGTTGTTTTCCATACAAAATGTTCACATTTGCACCTATTCTTCGATGTAACTCGGTGAATTTTCAACATTTTTCCAAAATTTCTTCTGTTTTAGTTACATCTCGTGAAATTCTACCAAAAAGTATTCTACACCCATGTGCTCAGACGTAGGGCACAAAAGTTATTCGCGAAAAACCTCTATTTCAACCTGTAATGTGCTCGCGCGTACAATTGCTAACTTCGCGTTTCCGTTCGTACCCGCGTCACATTTATCGATTTGCGCTCAGGTTAATCATCACACGGTATCAACGACTTTTCGTTCGGACGACAAAGTTCTTCATTTGAGCGGACTTGATCGTCCAGGCGATCATAGAAATCTGGAAGAGATTTCTCTTACTGGATTGATGGAGACATCGAGGCCTTACCTTGGGTAGGGGGACTCTCGAAGCTCTTGAAATAAGAACACAATATAGTTTTGGTTGGTTATAATTTCCAACCTGACGGTTAACACGCACTTTGGCGGTTCATCTCGGACTCTCCCGTTCAGGTTGAAACTGGCTTTATTTATATCCATTTTTCAAGCTTTTTGTTTGCTTATTTATCTATAGTTGTTATGAAAATATTAATAAGTAGTTCATAATAAGTAGGCAATGTTTTGGTTTGTGTCGCAAATGTTTATCTTCAGGCTATAACGAAATCGGCGACAAATAACGATGGTGCTATTTGTTATTAATTGTGCTTCCGGTGCCGTTTTTTGTTGTTCATGCAAAAACGCATATTAAGCTATCTTTACCGGGTGGTTATGAAATTGATTCTCGTTGCTAACCCTAAGTGTGTGAATTTACGTTTATGCGTTGGTCATCGGTTTTTTGCAGTTGATGCATTTAATAAAGTGGGTTACTGTGTTTTAAATCTGACCTCCTTTAATTTAGATTAAGTGGCTTTTTTTGGGTAGCGAAATGTGTTGAATTCTGTCACGTGATAAACCTTCTAACCTTGTACTGTGTAATATTTAAGTTATGATAAGATGTTTAGCAATTATGCTACACCTTCCCCGTTTAAGAGAATAATATTATGATTGAGTTCAGTTTTACGAAAGAGTAATATTATTCTTTATATTTTTTTCTTGTGTTACTATATTTAAAAAAATGGATTTGAAATTCGAGTACTAATATATTTCAAAGTAGCTGTTTAGCAAATATGCTACACCTCCTCCCTTTAGAAGAATAATGTTATGATTGAGTGAAATTGTAATGAGCGAAAAAGTAATATTATTCTATTGTTTATTCTTTCTTTTATATATTATTCTGTTACGTTTCAATCTAGTGCTATGTTATGAAATTTCTTATGGAGGATAATATTTGATGTGCATTGATTTGTTGACTAGGGATTTAAAATTGGGAAATTTGTAATCTAATGTATGAGGTTTGAACTTGATTTTTGAGAATTTGTTACATTCACAACTAGATGTGAGTTTTTCATCATGCTTTTCTTCGATTCTTTGATTCATTTTGTAAATCAATGTATGCAATCTTGTCCGAAGAATCTGTTTACATTTTTCTTTAACTTTGTTCATTATCGATGCTTTGCGCAATTCTTCACATATAGTGGGATAATTTGTATTCCATACTTCATTTTTAATGCATTTAGCCTCTCTTGTGGGGCAATGTTTATCATCTTCATTATCATTTATTCCTTTTCTGAATAATTCATTTTTATTCATCATATTTGCGCTTTGAGGTGCAATAATTGCATCATTTTGTTTTTTGATTGCTTTGTAGTATACATCAATGTAACTTTCTGTGTCATGTGTAACTTTCATGTCTTTTTCAAATAGTTCTTTATATAGCTCATCATTATATACTTCATTATTTTCTTTTATCTCTTTGTCGACATCATCATCCTCAAATATTTTTTCATTCATAAATTGTTTACTGACATTGTTATATTCATAACTTGATTCAACATGTACTCTTTTCCTGATGTTTTCTTTTCTAGTGTAATTTTCATTTTTATCATATTTGCTTTCAAACTGATATTCTTCATAATAGTCATTATATAACCCGTTTGCGCTCATGTCGCTTTTTAAATATTTGTTTGCCTTCATGTCATCATTATAACATTTGTTTGGTTTGATCTTCAACATTTGTCTGTTTTCCTGATTTCTTTCTTCAAAGTTAAAACTTGATTCGCATGTTTCTTTTTTTTCTTATATAAAGAATGCTCTTTATTTTTCTTTTATCTTCACATTTTGATGTGTTAGTAATATTCATACGCTTTGATTCGTCTTGCAAATTCAATTTGTTTCTATGACGTGTATTTTCATGAATTCGTTTAGTTAAGTTTTCATTAGTATTATTTATGTTCGTTTCGTATCGTATAGGTCGATATCTATGTGAGTTATTCATTTGAATTTTACTGTATGTATTTTTTTCGAAGGTGTTATTACTGCTACGTTGGAATAGTCTATTATTTCTCCAGTACGGTGTGTTTGTTGCTTGTGTTGGATAGTCATTTCTATTAAAGTATTTTCGATTGTCTAAATCAAATTCCGTTCTGTTTTGAATGTAGTTTATTTCTACTCTTTGGGATGCAAGTTGTAATTCAGCCTCATTATTTGTACCTAACTCGATAGCCTTTGCAAGAGATGTACAATTACTGTATTTGATTGTATTTTTAGTATCAATGTGTTTTGTTCCGGCTATTAATGCTTTCATTGCAGCTCTCATAGCTAACTTTTTGGCTCCTTCTGCTCCTATATTATCTGAGAAGTATGCCCTTTCAAGACGTAACTTAAGATCGCTAATTTCGTCAGCAAAACTTGAAAAATCGTCTTTTTGTCTTGTAGCATTTAATTTCGTTAAAATTAAATCTGATCCAATAATTTTTTCACAATTAATTTTTAAAGCTGTTATGATTTCATCGATCGTTTGTGGAGTTTCTAAAATTGCATTTCTTGCTTTTCCTGTCAGTCTAGATAAAATTGCCTGGATTGCAATGGGTTCATTTTCTGTAGTTGTAACTGATTTACAGGTTTTTAATGATGATAATATATGTTCCAGATTGTCACTATTACCATTGTATACTGGCACATAACTAGCAATTATGTTCAGTAATTCAATTGTTGTAGCCATTGTGCTAGTTGTCGTTATTTCTACTTTAATTTTCAATAACTGATTTTGTCAAAAAGTCGTAGTTAAATTAACTGAATGTCTTTCATAATGTATCTGTAAATTTGTTTTTGTCAATATGAGGTTTTGTCAACTCGTCATTCCTTACTTTGTTAGTATTCATTTATCATCTTTTACTTTGTCTTTCGAACATACTGGAATTTATTTGAACATTTTTTTTTTTACATTAAGCATTACTTTTAACCAATATCGATGTTTCAAAGGACAATATTTTGTATATTTTCTTTCTCTTTAGTTTGTAATTTTTTTTTACATTAAGCATTACTTTTAACGAATATCGATGTTTCAAAGGACAATATTTTGTATATTTTCTTTCTCTTTAGTTATATAATTTTGTACCTTCTTTCTTCTATCATTCATGTCATATACGTATCATATACAGTTATTTAATACACGTTTATCGTTCAATCGTATGCATAATAACATTGTAGGTATTACTTATCTTGCCGTTGTCTCTTTCGTTGGGACTTCTGTTCGTAAGTCATCATGATGCGACTCCTGTCCGTAAGCATCCTTTCGGAGGTTCCTGTTTGATATCTTCCACGTTGGAGACTCCTGTCTCTTGGGATCCCGCCGGTCAACATTTGTGATCCGTGGTCTCGCCTTCCACAGATTTTCAAATTTCTGTTCACTTGTTTATTTGCTTCATTGTACTATTTTCGCGATGTGCATTTGTGCTTTCGTGCGATGATTCTTTAACATCGCTAGTAATCAGTTATTAGGCGAAAATTGAAGAACACTGTCTCTTCCGCACTTTATACCTAAGTATAAGTGAAGCTTTCACTGTTCGATTCGCGAATTGATTCATAATAAACGAATTTGTTGTCTGATACTCTCATTCATAAATATAATCGAAAGCTTGATTCTCTAAAAGCTTGAAATACCTTGAGCTTGAAAATATTGTTCGTTGTGAATCTTCAGATTCTATATGATCGTAAAATATTAATCTGCGTTCGAACTACTTCTTTGGGTACTGAAGAGTACATTTCGTCGCAGGTTTTCATGAACATTTTTCTGTGTAACACTTTAACTACGCACTGCCAAAAATTTGCTTTATCATCCACTTTTCACTTACTTATTGTTTTCTTCGTCATATTTGCATTCGGCATTTTTGTGTAGCTAATCATCACGTACCACGTTTGGCTCAAACGTTTGTCTCTTTTTCCATCCATCAGTCACGAGAATTTTCCACTCGGGATCAGTTCTCAATAATGAAACCATGCTTCGATGCATATTGTTTAGTTCTCTGGTCATTGCACTTTTTAACTGGTCATGTCGATTGTATTTTTATCGTTGCTATAACTGCACTTTTTCACTTTTTCTAACATTCTCTGTTCACGTAACCGAAGATTGCAGCTTATGGTCACGGTCGCCATGTAATGTGCTCGCGCGTACAATTGCTAACTTCGCGTTTCCGTTCGTACCCGCGTCACATTTATCGATTTGCGCTCAGGTTAATCATCACACGGTATCAACGACTTTTCGTTCGGACGACAAAGTTCTTCATTTGAGCGGACTTGATCGTCCAGGCGATCATAGAAATCTGGAAGAGATTTCTCTTACTGGATTGATGGAGACATCGAGGCCTTACCTTGGGTAGGGGGACTCTCGAAGCTCTTGAAATAAGAACACAATATAGTTTTGGTTGGTTATAATTTCCAACCTGACGGTTAACACGCACTTTGGCGGTTCATCTCGGACTCTCCCGTTCAGGTTGAAACTGGCTTTATTTATATCCATTTTTCAAGCTTTTTGTTTGCTTATTTATCTATAGTTGTTATGAAAATATTAATAAGTAGTTCATAATAAGTAGGCAATGTTTTGGTTTGTGTCGCAAATGTTTATCTTCAGGCTATAACGAAATCGGCGACAAATAACGATGGTGCTATTTGTTATTAATTGTGCTTCCGGTGCCGTTTTTTGTTGTTCATGCAAAAACGCATATTAAGCTATCTTTACCGGGTGGTTATGAAATTGATTCTCGTTGCTAACCCTAAGTGTGTGAATTTACGTTTATGCGTTGGTCATCGGTTTTTTGCAGTTGATGCATTTAATAAAGTGGGTTACTGTGTTTTAAATCTGACCTCCTTTAATTTAGATTAAGTGGCTTTTTTTGGGTAGCGAAATGTGTTGAATTCTGTCACGTGATAAACCTTCTAACCTTGTACTGTGTAATATTTAAGTTATGATAAGATGTTTAGCAATTATGCTACAAACCTATTTCAACCCCGTTCAACCCCGGTGCCACGTTTCAACCTATTTTTGCCCATATCTCAGTCATTTACCGACCGATTTTGGATTTTCTTTGTGATTTGGATAGATCTCGATAAATGCAAGCTAAAAGTCTTCCACGACCATGTGCTCCGATGTCGGGCAAAAAAGTTATTCGCGACCTAAGCTTTTTCTTTCACCTGCCATAACTCGGCCAATTTTCAACATTTTCTCGATCTTTCTTCAGAATTAGATGCGTCTTGTGACGCGCTACAAAAAGTTGTTCCACGACCATGCGCTCCGATGCCGGGCAAAAAAGTTATTCGCGGTACAAAGTTTGGTGCACCAACTGTTGTTTTCCATACAAAATGTTCACATTTGCACCTATTCTTCGATGTAACTCGGTGAATTTTCAACATTTTTCCAAAATTTCTTCTGTTTTAGTTACATCTCGTGAAATTCTACCAAAAAGTATTCTACACCCATGTGCTCAGACGTAGGGCACAAAAGTTATTCGCGAAAAACCTGTTTTGTGTACCGATTTGTGTCCACCGAGTAAGGTGCCTATTTCAACCCCGTTCAACCCCGGTGCCACGTTTCAACCTATTTTTGCCCATATCTCAGTCATTTATCGACCGATTTTGGATTTTCTTTGTGATTTGGATAGATCTCGACAAATGCAAGCTAAAAGTCTTCCACGACCATGTGCTCCGATGTCGGGCAAAAAAGTTATTCGCGACCTAAGCTTTTTCTTTCACCTGCCATAACTCGGCCAATTTTCAACATTTTCTCGATCTTTCTTCAGAATTAGATGCGTCTCGTGACGCGCTACAAAAAGTTGTTCCACGACCATGCGCTCCGATGCCGGGCAAAAAAGTTATTCGCGGTACAAAGTTTGGTGCACCAACTGTTGTTTTCCATACAAAATGTTCACATTTGCACCTATTCTTCGATGTAACTCGGTGAATTTTCAACATTTTTCCAAAATTTCTTCTGTTTTAGTTACATCTCGTGAAATTCTACCAAAAAGTATTCTACACCCATGTGCTCAGACGTAGGGCACAAAAGTTATTCGCGAAAAACCTCTATTTCAACCTATTTCAACCCCGTTCAACCCCGGTGCCACGTTTCAACCTATTTTTGCCCATATCTCAGTCATTTACCGACCGATTTTGGATTTTCTTTGTGATTTGGATAGATCTCGACAAATGCAAGCTAAAAATCTTCCACGACCATGTGCTCCGATGTCGGGCAAAAAAGTTATTCGCGACCTAAGCTTTTTCTTTCACCTGCCATAACTCGGCCAATTTTCAACATTTTCTCGATCTTTCTTCAGAATTAGATGCGTCTTGTGACGCGCTACAAAAAGTTGTTCCACGACCATGCGCTCCGATGCCGGGCAAAAAAGTTATTCGCGGTACAAAGTTTGGTGCACCAACTGTTGTTTTCCATACAAAATGTTCACATTTGCACCTATTCTTCGATGTAACTCGGTGAATTTTCAACATTTTTCCAAAATTTCTTCTGTTTTAGTTACATCTCGTGAAATTCTACCAAAAAGTATTCTACACCCATGTGCTCAGACGTAGGGCACAAAAGTTATTCGCGAAAAACCTTTTTTGTGTACCGATTTGTGTCCACCGAGTAAGGTGCCTATTTCAACCCCGTTCAACCCCGGTGCCACGTTTCAACCTATTTTTGCCCATATCTCAGTCATTTATCGACCGATTTTGGATTTTCTTTGTGATTTGGATAGATCTCGACAAATGCAAGCTAAAAGTCTTCCACGACCATGTGCTCCGATGTCGGGCAAAAAAGTTATTCGCGACCTAAGCTTTTTCTTTCACCTGCCATAACTCGGCCAATTTTCAACATTTTCTCGATCTTTCTTCAGAATTAGATGCGTCTCGTGACGCGCTACAAAAAGTTGTTCCACGACCATGCGCTCCGATGCCGGGCAAAAAAGTTATTCGCGGTACAAAGTTTGGTGCACCAACTGTTGTTTTCCATACAAAATGTTCACATTTGCACCTATTCTTCGATGTAACTCGGTGAATTTTCAACATTTTTCCAAAATTTCTTCTGTTTTAGTTACATCTCGTGAAATTCTACCAAAAAGTATTCTACACCCATGTGCTCAGACGTAGGGCACAAAAGTTATTCGCGAAAAACCTCTATTTCAACCTATTTCAACCCCGTTCAACCCCGGTGCCACGTTTCAACCTATTTTTGCCCATATCTCAGTCATTTACCGACCGATTTTGGATTTTCTTTGTGATTTGGATAGATCTCGACAAATGCAAGCTAAAAGTCTTCCACGACCATGTGCTCCGATGTCGGGCAAAAAAGTTATTCGCGACCTAAGCTTTTTCTTTCACCTGCCATAACTCGGCCAATTTTCAACATTTTCTCGATCTTTCTTCAGAATTAGATGCGTCTTGTGACGCGCTACAAAAAGTTGTTCCACGACCATGCGCTCCGATGCCGGGCAAAAAAGTTATTCGCGGTACAAAGTTTGGTGCACCAACTGTTGTTTTCCATACAAAATGTTCACATTTGCACCTATTCTTCGATGTAACTCGGTGAATTTTCAACATTTTTCCAAAATTTCTTCTGTTTTAGTTACATCTCGTGAAATTCTACCAAAAAGTATTCTACACCCATGTGCTCAGACGTAGGGCACAAAAGTTATTCGCGAAAAAACCTCTATTTCAACCTATTTCAACCCCGTTCAACCCCGGTGCCACGTTTCAACCTATTTTTGCCCATATCTCAGTCATTTACCGACCGATTTTGGATTTTCTTTGTGATTTGGATAGATCTCGACAAATGCAAGCTAAAAGTCTTCCACGACCATGTGCTCCGATGTCGGGCAAAAAAGTTATTCGCGACCTAAGCTTTTTCTTTCACCTGCCATAACTCGGCCAATTTTCAACATTTTCTCGATCTTTCTTCAGAATTAGATGCGTCTTGTGACGCGCTACAAAAAGTTGTTCCACGACCATGCGCTCCGATGCCGGGCAAAAAAGTTATTCGCGGTACAAAGTTTGGTGCACCAACTGTTGTTTTCCATACAAAATGTTCACATTTGCACCTATTCTTCGATGTAACTCGGTGAATTTTCAACATTTTTCCAAAATTTCTTCTGTTTTAGTTACATCTCGTGAAATTCTACCAAAAAGTATTCTACACCCATGTGCTCAGACGTAGGGCACAAAAGTTATTCGCGAAAAACCTCTATTTCAACCTATTTCAACCCCGTTCAACCCCGGTGCCACGTTTCAACCTATTTTTGCCCATATCTCAGTCATTTACCGACCGATTTTGGATTTTCTTTGTGATTTGGATAGATCTCGACAAATGCAAGCTAAAAGTCTTCCACGACCATGTGCTCCGATGTCGGGCAAAAAAGTTATTCGCGACCTAAGCTTTTTCTTTCACCTGCCATAACTCGGCCAATTTTCAACATTTTCTCGATCTTTCTTCAGAATTAGATGCGTCTCGTGACGCGCTACAAAAAGTTGTTCCACGACCATGCGCTCCGATGCCGGGCAAAAAAGTTATTCGCGGTACAAAGTATGGTGCACCAAGTGTTGTTTTCCATACAAAATGTTCACATTTGCACCTATTCTTCGATGTAACTCGGTGAATTTTCAACATTTTTCCAAAATTTCTTCTGTTTTAGTTACATCTCGTGAAATTCTACCAAAAAGTATTCTACACCCATGTGCTCAGACGTAGGGCACAAAAGTTATTCGCGAAAAACCTCTATTTCAACCTATTTCAACCCCGTTCAACCCCGGTGCCACGTTTCAACCTATTTTTGCCCATATCTCAGTCATTTACCGACCGATTTTGGATTTTCTTTGTGATTTGGATAGATCTCGACAAATGCAAGCTAAAAGTCTTCCACGACCATGTGCTCCGATGTCGGGCAAAAAAGTTATTCGCGACCTAAGCTTTTTCTTTCACCTGCCATAACTCGGCCAATTTTCAACATTTTCTCGATCTTTCTTCAGAATTAGATGCGTCTTGTGACGCGCTACAAAAAGTTGTTCCACGACCATGCGCTCCGATGCCGGGCAAAAAAGTTATTCGCGGTACAAAGTTTGGTGCACCAACTGTTGTTTTCCATACAAAATGTTCACATTTGCACCTATTCTTCGATGTAACTCGGTGAATTTTCAACATTTTTCCAAAATTTCTTCTGTTTTAGTTACATCTCGTGAAATTCTACCAAAAAGTATTCTACACCCATGTGCTCAGACGTAGGGCACAAAAGTTATTCGCGAAAAACCTCTATTTCAACCTATTTCAACCCCGTTCAACCCCGGTGCCACGTTTCAACCTATTTTTGCCCATATCTCAGTCATTTACCGACCGATTTTGGATTTTCTTTGTGATTTGGATAGATCTCGACAAATGCAAGCTAAAAGTCTTCCACGACCATGTGCTCCGATGTCGGGCAAAAAAGTTATTCGCGACCTAAGCTTTTTCTTTCACCTGCCATAACTCGGCCAATTTTCAACATTTTCTCGATCTTTCTTCAGAATTAGATGCGTCTTGTGACGCGCTACAAAAAGTTGTTCCACGACCATGCGCTCCGATGCCGGGCAAAAAAGTTATTCGCGGTACAAAGTTTGGTGCACCAACTGTTGTTTTCCATACAAAATGTTCACATTTGCACCTATTCTTCGATGTAACTCGGTGAATTTTCAACATTTTTCCAAAATTTCTTCTGTTTTAGTTACATCTCATGAAATTCTACCAAAAAGTATTCTACACCCATGTGCTCAGACGTAGGGCACAAAAGTTATTCGCGAAAAACCTCTATTTCAACCTATTTCAACCCCGTTCAACCCCGGTGCCACGTTTCAACCTATTTTTGCCCATATCTCAGTCATTTACCGACCGATTTTGGATTTTCTTTGTGATTTGGATAGATCTCGACAAATGCAAGCTAAAAGTCTTCCACGACCATGTGCTCCGATGTCGGGCAAAAAAGTTATTCGCGACCTAAGCTTTTTCTTTCACCTGCCATAACTCGGCCAATTTTCAACATTTTCTCGATCTTTCTTCAGAATTAGATGCGTCTCGTGACGCGCTACAAAAAGTTGTTCCACGACCATGCGCTCCGATGCCGGGCAAAAAAGTTATTCGCGGTACAAAGTTTGGTGCACCAAGTGTTGTTTTCCATACAAAATGTTCACATTTGCACCTATTCTTCGATGTAACTCGGTGAATTTTCAACATTTTTCCAAAATTTCTTCTGTTTTAGTTACATCTCGTGAAATTCTACCAAAAAGTATTCTACACCCATGTGCTCAGACGTAGGGCACAAAAGTTATTCGCGAAAAACCTCTATTTCAACCTATTTCAACCCCGTTCAACCCCGGTGCCACGTTTCAACCTATTTTTGCCCATATCTCAGTCATTTACCGACCGATTTTGGATTTTCTTTGTGATTTGGATAGATCTCGACAAATGCAAGCTAAAAGTCTTCCACGACCATGTGCTCCGATGTCGGGCAAAAAAGTTATTCGCGACCTAAACTTTTTCTTTCACCTGCCATAACTCGGTCAATTTTCAATATTTTCTCGATCTTTCTTCAGAATTAGATGCGTCTTGTGACGCGCTACAAAAAGTTGTTCCACGACCATGCGCTCCGATGCCGGGCAAAAAAGTTATTCGCGGTACAAAGTTTGGTGCACCAACTGTTGTTTTCCATACAAAATGTTCACATTTGCACCTATTCTTCGATGTAACTCGGTGAATTTTCAACATTTTTCCAAAATTTCTTCTGTTTTAGTTACATCTCGTGAAATTCTACCAAAAAGTATTCTACACCCATGTGCTCAGACGTAGGGCACAAAAGTTATTCGCGAAAAACCTCTATTTCAACCTATTTCAACCCCGTTCAACCCCGGTGCCACGTTTCAACCTATTTTTGCCCATATCTCAGTCATTTACCGACCGATTTTGGATTTTCTTTGTGATTTGGATAGATCTCGACAAATGCAAGCTAAAAGTCTTCCACGACCATGTGCTCCGATGTCGGGCAAAAAAGTTATTCGCGACCTAAACTTTTTCTTTCACCTGCCATAACTCGGTCAATTTTCAATATTTTCTCGATCTTTCTTCAGAATTAGATGCGTCTTGTGACGCGCTACAAAAAGTTGTTCCACGATCATGCGCTCCGATGCCGGGCAAAAAAGTTATTCGCGGTACAAAGTTTGGTGCACCAACTGTTGTTTTCCATACAAAATGTTCACATTTGCACCTATTCTTCGATGTAACTCGGTGAATTTTCAACATTTTTCCAAAATTTCTTCTGTTTTAGTTACATCTCGTGAAATTCTACCAAAAAGTATTCTACACCCATGTGCTCAGACGTAGGGCACAAAAGTTATTCGCGAAAAACCTGTTTTATGTACCGATTTGTGTCCACCGAGTAAGGTGCCTATTTCAACCCCGTTCAACCCCGGTGCCACGTTTCAACCTATTTTTGCCCATATCTCAGTCATTTACCGACCGATTTTGGATTTTCTTTGTGGTTTGGATAGATCTCGACAAATGCAAGCTAAAAGTCTTCCACGACCATGTGCTCCGATGTCGGGCAAAAAAGTTATTCGCGACCTAAACTTTTTCTTTCACCTGCCATAACTCGGTCAATTTTCAACATTTTCTCGATCTTTCTTCAGAATTAGATGCGTCTTGTGACGCGCTACAAAAAGTTGTTCCACGACCATGCGCTCCGATGCCGGGCAAAAAAGTTATTTGCGGTACAAAGTTTGGTGCACCAAGTGTTGTCTTCCATACAAAATGTTCACATTTGCACCTATTCTTCGATGTAACTCGGTGAATTTTCAACATTTTTCCAAAATTTCTTCTGTTTTAGTTACATCTCGTGAAATTCTACCAAAAAGTATTCTACACCCATGTGCTCAGACGTAGGGCACAAAAGTTATTCGCGAAAAACCTCTATTTCAACCTATTTCAACCCCGTTCAACCCCGGTGCCACGTTTCAACCTATTTTTGCCCATATCTCAGTCATTTACCGACCGATTTTGGATTTTCTTTGTGATTTGGATAGATCTCGACAAATGCAAGCTAAAAGTCTTCCACGACCATGTGCTCCGATGTCGGGCAAAAAAGTTATTCGCGACCTAAACTTTTTCTTTCACCTGCCATAACTCGGTCAATTTTCAATATTTTCTCGATCTTTCTTCAGAATTAGATGCGTCTTGTGACGCGCTACAAAAAGTTGTTCCACGACCATGCGCTCCGATGCCGGGCAAAAAAGTTATTCGCGGTACAAAGTTTGGTGCACCAACTGTTGTTTTCCATACAAAATGTTCACATTTGCACCTATTCTTCGATGTAACTCGGTGAATTTTCAACATTTTTCCAAAATTTCTTCTGTTTTAGTTACATCTCGTGAAATTCTACCAAAAAGTATTCTACACCCATGTGCTCAGACGTAGGGCACAAAAGTTATTCGCGAAAAACCTCTATTTCAACCTATTTCAACCCCGTTCAACCCCGGTGCCACGTTTCAACCTATTTTTGCCCATATCTCAGTCATTTACCGACCGATTTTGGATTTTCTTTGTGATTTGGATAGATCTCGACAAATGCAAGCTAAAAGTCTTCCACGACCATGTGCTCCGATGTCGGGCAAAAAAGTTATTCGCGACCTAAGCTTTTTCTTTCACCTGCCATAACTCGGCCAATTTTCAACATTTTCTCGATCTTTCTTCAGAATTAGATGCGTCTTGTGACGCGCTACAAAAAGTTGTTCCACGACCATGCGCTCCGATGCCGGGCAAAAAAGTTATTCGCGGTACAAAGTTTGGTGCACCAACTGTTGTTTTCCATACAAAATGTTCACATTTGCACCTATTCTTCGATGTAACTCGGTGAATTTTCAACATTTTTCCAAAATTTCTTCTGTTTTAGTTACATCTCGTGAAATTCTACCAAAAAGTATTCTACACCCATGTGCTCAGACGTAGGGCACAAAAGTTATTCGCGAAAAACCTCTATTTCAACCTATTTCAACCCCGTTCAACCCCGGTGCCACGTTTCAACCTATTTTTGCCCATATCTCAGTCATTTACTGACCGATTTTGGATTTTCTTTGTGATTTGGATAGATCTCGACAAATGCAAGCTAAAAGTCTTCCACGACCATGTGCTCCGATGTCGGGCAAAAAAGTTATTCGCGACCTAAGCTTTTTCTTTCACCTGCCATAACTCGACCAATTTTCAACATTTTCTCGATCTTTCTTCAGAATTAGATGCGTCTTGTGACGCGCTACAAAAAGTTGTTCCACGACCATGCGCTCCGATGCCGGGCAAAAAAGTTATTCGCGGTACAAAGTTTGGTGCACCAACTGTTGTTTTCCATACAAAATGTTCACATTTGCACCTATTCTTCGATGTAACTCGGTGAATTTTCAACATTTTTCCAAAATTTCTTCTGTTTTAGTTACATCTCGTGAAATTCTACCAAAAAGTATTCTACACCCATGTGCTCAGACGTAGGGCACAAAAGTTATTCGCGAAAAACCTCTATTTCAACCTATTTCAACCCCGTTCAACCCCGGTGCCACGTTTCAACCTATTTTTGCCCATATCTCAGTCATTTACCGACCGATTTTGGATTTTCTTTGTGATTTGGATAGATCTCGACAAATGCAAGCTAAAAGTCTTCCACGACCATGTGCTCCGATGTCGGGCAAAAAAGTTATTCGCGACCTAAACTTTTTCTTTCACCTGCCATAACTCGGTCAATTTTCAATATTTTCTCGATCTTTCTTCAGAATTAGATGCGTCTTGTGACGCGCTACAAAAAGTTGTTCCACGACCATGCGCTCCGATGCCGGGCAAAAAAGTTATTCGCGGTACAAAGTTTGGTGCACCAACTGTTGTTTTCCATACAAAATGTTCACATTTGCACCTATTCTTCGATGTAACTCGGTGAATTTTCAACATTTTTCCAAAATTTCTTCTGTTTTAGTTACATCTCGTGAAATTCTACCAAAAAGTATTCTACACCCATGTGCTCAGACGTAGGGCACAAAAGTTATTCGCGAAAAACCTCTATTTCAACCTATTTCAACCCCGTTCAACCCCGGTGCCACGTTTCAACCTATTTTTGCCCATATCTCAGTCATTTACCGACCGATTTTGGATTTTCTTTGTGATTTGGATAGATCTCGACAAATGCAAGCTAAAAGTCTTCCACGACCATGTGCTCCGATGTCGGGCAAAAAAGTTATTCGCGACCTAAGCTTTTTCTTTCACCTGCCATAACTCGGCCAATTTTCAACATTTTCTCGATCTTTCTTCAGAAGTAGATGCGTCTCGTGACGCGCTACAAAAAGTTGTTCCACGACCATGCGCTCCGATGCCGGGCAAAAAAGTTATTCGCGGTACAAAGTTTGGTGCACCAAGTGTTGTCTTCCATGCAAAATGTTCACATTTGCACCTATTCTTCGATGTAACTCGGTGAATTTTCAACATTTTTCCAAAATTTCTTCTGTTTTAGTTACATCTCGTGAAATTCTACCAAAAAGTATTCTACACCCATGTGCTCAGACGTAGGGCACAAAAGTTATTCGCGAAAAACCTGTTTTATGTACCGATTTGTGTCCACCGAGTAAGGTGCCTATTTCAACCCCGTTCAACTCCGGTGCCACGTTTGAACCTATTTTTGCCCATATCTCAGTCATTTACCGACCGATTTTGGATTTTCTTTGTGATTTGGATAGATCTCGACAAATGCAAGCTAAAAGTCTTCCACGACCATGTGCTCCGATGTCGGGCAAAAAAGTTATTCGCGACCTAAGCTTTTTCTTTCACCTGCCATAACTCGGCCAATTTTCAACATTTTCTCGATCTTTCTTCAAAATTAGATGCGTCTTGTGACGCGCTACAAAAAGTTGTTCCACGACCATGCGCTCCGATGCCGGGCAAAAAAGTTATTCGCGGTACAAAGTTTGGTGCACCAACTGTTGTTTTCCATACAAAATGTTCACATTTGCACCTATTCTTCGATGTAACTCGGTGAATTTTCAACATTTTTCCAAAATTTCTTCTGTTTTAGTTACATCTCGTGAAATTCTACCAAAAAGTATTCTACACCCATGTGCTCAGACGTAGGGCACAAAAGTTATTCGCGAAAAACCTCTATTTCAACCTATTTCAACCCCGTTCAACCCCGGTGCCACGTTTCAACCTATTTTTGCCCATATCTCAGTCATTTACCGACCGATTTTGGATTTTCTTTGTGATTTGGATAGATCTCGACAAATGCAAGCTAAAAGTCTTCCACGACCATGTGCTCCGATGTCGGGCAAAAAAGTTATTCGCGACCTAAGCTTTTTCTTTCACCTGCCATAACTCGGCCAATTTTCAACATTTTCTCGATCTTTCTTCAGAATTAGATGCGTCTCGTGACGCGCTACAAAAAGTTGTTCCACGACCATGCGCTCCGATGCCGGGCAAAAAAGTTATTCGCGGTACAAAGTTTGGTGCACCAAGTGTTGTTTTCCATACAAAATGTTCACATTTGCACCTATTCTTCGATGTAACTCGGTGAATTTTCAACATTTTTCCAAAATTTCTTCTGTTTTAGTTACATCTCGTGAAATTCTACCAAAAAGTATTCTACACCCATGTGCTCAGACGTAGGGCACAAAAGTTATTCGCGAAAAACCTCTATTTCAACCTATTTCAACCCCGTTCAACCCCGGTGCCACGTTTCAACCTATTTTTGCCCATATCTCAGTCATTTACCGACCGATTTTGGATTTTCTTTGTGATTTGGATAGATCTCGACAAATGCAAGCTAAAAGTCTTCCACGACCATGTGCTCCGATGTCGGGCAAAAAAGTTATTCGCGACCTAAGCTTTTTCTTTCACCTGCCATAACTCGGCCAATTTTCAACATTTTCTCGATCTTTCTTCAGAAGTAGATGCGTCTCGTGACGCGCTACAAAAAGTTGTTCCACGACCATGCGCTCCGATGCCGGGCAAAAAAGTTATTCGCGGTACAAAGTTTGGTGCACCAAGTGTTGTCTTCCATGCAAAATGTTCACATTTGCACCTATTCTTCGATGTAACTCGGTGAATTTTCAACATTTTTCCAAAATTTCTTCTGTTTTAGTTACATCTCGTGAAATTCTACCAAAAAGTATTCTACACCCATGTGCTCAGACGTAGGGCACAAAAGTTATTCGCGAAAAACCTCTATTTCAACCTATTTCAACCCCGTTCAACCCCGGTGCCACGTTTCAACCTATTTTTGCCCATATCTCAGTCATTTACCGACCGATTTTGGATTTTCTTTGTGATTTGGATAGATCTCGACAAATGCAAGCTAAAAGTCTTCTACGACCATGTGCTCCGATGTCGGGCAAAAAAGTTATTCGCGACCTAAGCTTTTTCTTTCACCTGCCATAACTCGGCCAATTTTCAACATTTTCTCGATCTTTCTTCAGAATTAGATGCGTCTCGTGACGCGCTACAAAAAGTTGTTCCACGACCATGCGCTCCGATGCCGGGCAAAAAAGTTATTCGCGGTACAAAGTTTGGTGCACCAACTGTTGTTTTCCATACAAAATGTTCACATTTGCACCTATTCTTCGATGTAACTCGGTGAATTTTCAACATTTTTCCAAAATTTCTTCTGTTTTAGTTACATCTCGTGAAATTCTACCAAAAAGTATTCTACACCCATGTGCTCAGACGTAGGGCACAAAAGTTATTCGCGAAAAACCTCTATTTCAACCTATTTCAACCCCGTTCAACCCCGGTGCCACGTTTCAACCTATTTTTGCCCATATCTCAGTCATTTACCGACCGATTTTGGATTTTCTTTGTGATTTGGATAGATCTCGACAAATGCAAGCTAAAAGTCTTCCACGACCATGTGCTCCGATGTCGGGCAAAAAAGTTATTCGCGACCTAAGCTTTTTCTTTCACCTGCCATAACTCGGCCAATTTTCAACATTTTCTCGATCTTTCTTCAGAATTAGATGCGTCTCGTGACGCGCTACAAAAAGTTGTTCCACGACCATGCGCTCCGATGCCGGGCAAAAAAGTTATTCGCGGTACAAAGTTTGGTGCACCAAGTGTTGTTTTCCATACAAAATGTTCACATTTGCACCTATTCTTCGATGTAACTCGGTGAATTTTCAACATTTTTCCAAAATTTCTTCTGTTTTAGTTACATCTCGTGAAATTCTACCAAAAAGTATTCTACATCCATGTGCTCAGACGTAGGGCACAAAAGTTATTCGCGAAAAACCTGTTTTATGTACCGATTTGTGTCCACCGAGTAAGGTGCCTATTTCAACCCCGTTCAACCCCGGTGCCACGTTTCAACCTATTTTTGCCCATATCTCAGTCATTTACCGACCGATTTTGGATTTTCTTTGTGATTTGGATAGATCTCGACAAATGCAAGCTAAAAGTCTTCCACGACCATGTGCTCCGATGTCGGGCAAAAAAGTTATTCGCGACCTAAGCTTTTTCTTTCACCTGCCATAACTCGGCCAATTTTCAACATTTTCTCGATCTTTCTTCAGAATTAGATGCGTCTCGTGACGCGCTACAAAAAGTTGTTCCACGACCATGCGCTCCGATGCCGGGCAAAAAAGTTATTCGCGGTACAAAGTTTGGTGCACCAACTGTTGTTTTCCATACAAAATGTTCACATTTGCACCTATTCTTCGATGTAACTCGGTGAATTTTCAACATTTTTCCAAAATTTCTTCTGTTTTAGTTACATCTCGTGAAATTCTACCAAAAAGTATTCTACACCCATGTGCTCAGACGTAGGGCACAAAAGTTATTCGCGAAAAACCTCTATTTCAACCTATTTCAACCCCGTTCAACCCCGGTGCCACGTTTCAACCTATTTTTGCCCATATCTCAGTCATTTACCGACCAATTTTGGATTTTCTTTGTGATTTGGATAGATCTCGACAAATGCAAGCTAAAAGTCTTCCACGACCATGTGCTCCGATGTCGGGCAAAAAAGTTATTCGCGACCTAAGCTTTTTCTTTCACCTGCCATAACTCGGCCAATTTTCAACATTTTCTCGATCTTTCTTCAGAATTAGATGCGTCTTGTGACGCGCTACAAAAAGTTGTTCCACGACCATGCGCTCCGATGCCGGGCAAAAAAGTTATTCGCGGTACAAAGTTTGGTGCACCAACTGTTGTTTTCCATACAAAATGTTCACATTTGCACCTATTCTTCGATGTAACTCGGTGAATTTTCAACATTTTTCCAAAATTTCTTCTGTTTTAGTTACATCTCGTGAAATTCTACCAAAAAGTATTCTACACCCATGTGCTCAGACGTAGGGCACAAAAGTTATTCGCGAAAAACCTGTTTTATGTACCGATTTGTGTCCACCGAGTAAGGTGCCTATTTCAACCCCGTTCAACCCCGGTGCCACGTTTCAACCTATTTTTGCCCATATCTCAGTCATTTACCGACCGATTTTTGATTTTCTTTGTGATTTGAATAGATCTCGACAAATGCAAGCTAAAAGTCTTCCACGACCATGTGCTCCGATGTCGGGCAAAAAAGTTATTCGCGACCTAAGCTTTTTCTTTCACCTGCCATAACTCGGCCAATTTTCAACATTTTCTCGATCTTTCTTCAAAATTAGATGCGTCTTGTGACGCGCTACAAAAAGTTGTTCCACGACCATGCGCTCCGATGCCGGGCAAAAAAGTTATTCGCGGTACAAAGTTTGGTGCACCAACTGTTGTTTTCCATACAAAATGTTCACATTTGCACCTATTCTTCGATGTAACTCGGTGAATTTTCAACATTTTTCCAAAATTTCTTCTGTTTTAGTTACATCTCGTGAAATTCTACCAAAAAGTATTCTACACCCATGTGCTCAGACGTAGGGCACAAAAGTTATTCGCGAAAAACCTCTATTTCAACCTATTTCAACCCCGTTCAACCCCGGTGCCACGTTTCAACCTATTTTTGCCCATATCTCAGTCATTTACCGACCGATTTTGGATTTTCTTTGTGATTTGGATAGATCTCGACAAATGCAAGCTAAAAGTCTTCCACGACCATGTGCTCCGATGTCGGGCAAAAAAGTTATTCGCGACCTAAGCTTTTTCTTTCACCTGCCATAACTCGGCCAATTTTCAACATTTTCTCGATCTTTCTTCAGAATTAGATGCGTCTCGTGACGCGCTACAAAAAGTTGTTCCACGACCATGCGCTCCGATGCCGGGCAAAAAAGTTATTCGCGGTACAAAGTTTGGTGCACCAACTGTTGTTTTCCATACAAAATGTTCACATTTGCACCTATTCTTCGATGTAACTCGGTGAATTTTCAACATTTTTCCAAAATTTCTTCTGTTTTAGTTACATCTCGTGAAATTCTACCAAAAAGTATTCTACACCCATGTGCTCAGACGTAGGGCACAAAAGTTATTCGCGAAAAACCTCTATTTCAACCTATTTCAACCCCGTTCAACCCCGGTGCCACGTTTCAACCTATTTTTGCCCATATCTCAGTCATTTACCGACCGATTTTGGATTTTCTTTGTGATTTGGATAGATCTCGATAAATGCAAGCTAAAAGTCTTCCACGACCATGTGCTCCGATGTCGGGCAAAAAAGTTATTCGCGACCTAAACTTTTTCTTTCACCTGCCATAACTCGGTCAATTTTCAACATTTTCTCGATCTTTCTTCAGAATTAGATGCGTCTCGTGACGCGCTACAAAAAGTTGTTCCACGACCATGCGCTCCGATGCCGGGCAAAAAAGTTATTCGCGGTACAAAGTTTGGTGCACCAAGTGTTGTCTTCCATGCAAAATGTTCACATTTGCACCTATTCTTCGATGTAACTCGGTGAATTTTCAACATTTTTCCAAAATTTCTTCTGTTTTAGTTACATCTCGTGAAATTCTACCAAAAAGTATTCTACACCCATGTGCTCAGACGTAGGGCACAAAAGTTATTCGCGAAAAACCTCTATTTCAACCTATTTCAACCCCGTTCAACCCCGGTGCCACGTTTCAACCTATTTTTGCCCATATCTCAGTCATTTACCGACCGATTTTGGATTTTCTTTGTGATTTGGATAGATCTCGACAAATGCAAGCTAAAAGTCTTCCACGACCATGTGCTCCGATGTCGGGCAAAAAAGTTATTCGCGACCTAAGCTTTTTCTTTCACCTGCCATAACTCGGCCAATTTTCAACATTTTCTCGATCTTTCTTCAGAATTAGATGCGTCTCGTGACGCGCTACAAAAAGTTGTTCCACGACCATGCGCTCCGATGCCGGGCAAAAAAGTTATTCGCGGTACAAAGTTTGGTGCACCAACTGTTGTTTTCCATGCAAAATGTTCACATTTGCACCTATTCTTCGATGTAACTCGGTGAATTTTCAACATTTTTCCAAAATTTCTTCTGTTTTAGTTACATCTCGTGAAATTCTACCAAAAAGTATTCTACACCCATGTGCTCAGACGTAGGGCACAAAAGTTATTCGCGAAAAACCTCTATTTCAACCTATTTCAACCCCGTTCAACCCCGGTGCCACGTTTCAACCTATTTTTGCCCATATCTCAGTCATTTACCGACCGATTTTGGATTTTCTTTGTGATTTGGATAGATCTCGACAAATGCAAGCTAAAAGTCTTCCACGACCATGTGCTCCGATGTCGGGCAAAAAAGTTATTCGCGACCTAAGCTTTTTCTTTCACCTGCCATAACTCGGTCAATTTTCAATATTTTCTCGATCTTTCTTCAGAATTAGATGCGTCTCGTGACGCGCTACAAAAAGTTGTTCCACGACCATGCGCTCCGATGCCGGGCAAAAAAGTTATTCGCGGTACAAAGTTTGGTGCACCAAGTGTTGTTTTCCATACAAAATGTTCACATTTGCACCTATTCTTCGATGTAACTCGGTGAATTTTCAACATTTTTCCAAAATTTCTTCTGTTTTAGTTACATCTCGTGAAATTCTACCAAAAAGTATTCTACACCCATGTGCTCAGACGTAGGGCACAAAAGTTATTCGCGAAAAACCTCTATTTCAACCTATTTCAACCCCGTTCAACCCCGGTGCCACGTTTCAACCTATTTTTGCCCATATCTCAGTCATTTACCGACCGATTTTGAATTTTCTTTGTGATTTGGATAGATCTCGACAAATGCAAGCTAAAAGTCTTCCACGACCATGTGCTCCGATGTCGGGCAAAAAAGTTATTCGCGACCTAAGCTTTTTCTTTCACCTGCCATAACTCGGCCAATTTTCAACATTTTCTCGATCTTTCTTCAGAATTAGATGCGTCTCGTGACGCGCTACAAAAAGTTGTTCCACGACCATGCGCTCCGATGCCGGGCAAAAAAGTTATTCGCGGTACAAAGTTTGGTGCACCAAGTGTTGTCTTCCATGCAAAATGTTCACATTTGCACCTATTCTTCGATGTAACTCGGTGAATTTTCAACATTTTTCCAAAATTTCTTCTGTTTTAGTTACATCTCGTGAAATTCTACATTTGGTATAAGTTAGGTTTTTTCGAAAAAGTTAGTTTTGGTATAAGTTAGGTTTTTTCGAAAAAGTTAGTTTTGGTATAAGTTAGGTTTTTTCGAAAAAGTTAGTTTTGGTATAAGTTAGGTTTTTAAGAAAAAGTTAGGTTTTTAAGAAAAAGTTAGTTGTGGTATAAGTTAGGTTTTTAAGAAAAAGTTAGTTTTGGTATAAGTTAGGTTTTTTCGAAAAAGTTAGTTTTGGTATAAGTTAGGTTTTTTCGAAAAAGTTAGTTTTGGTATAAGTTAGGTTTTTGAGAAAAAGTTAGTTTTGGTATAAGTTAGGTTTTTTCGAAAAAGTTAGTTTTGGTATAAGTTAGGTTTTTGAGAAAAAGTTAGGTTTTTAAGAAAAAGTTAGTTGTGGTATAAGTTAGGTTTTTAAGAAAAAGTTAGTTTTGGTATAAGTTAGGTTTTTAAGAAAAAGTTAGGTTTTTAAGAAAAGTTAGTTTTGGTATAAGTTAGGTTTTTTCGAAAAAGTTAGTTTTGGTATAAGTTAGGTTTTTTCGAAAAAGTTAGTTTTGGTATAAGTTAGGTTTTTGAGAAAAAGTTAGGTTTTTTCGAAAAAGTTAGTTTTGGTATAAGTTAGGTTTTTGAGAAAAAGTTAGTTTTGGTATAAGTTAGGTTTTTTCGAAAAAGTTAGTTTTGGTATAAGTTAGGTTTTTTCGAAAAAGTTAGTTTTGGTATAAGTTAGGTTTTTTCGAAAAAGTTAGTTTTGGTATAAGTTAGGTTTTTTCGAAAAAGTTAGTTTTGGTATAAGTTAGGTTTTTTCGAAAAAGTTAGTTTTGGTATAAGTTAGGTTTTTAAGAAAAAGTTAGGTTTTTTCGAAAAAGTTAGTTTTGGTATAAGTTAGGTTTTTTCGAAAAAGTTAGTTTTGGTATAAGTTAGGTTTTTAAGAAAAAATTAGTTTTGGTATAAGTTAGGTTTTTTAGAAAAAGTTAGGTTTTTTCGAAAAAGTTAGTTTTGGTATAAGTTAGGTTTTTGAGAAAAAGTTAGGTTTTTTAAAAAAGTTAGTTTTGGTATAAGTTAGGTTTTTTCGAAATAGTTAGTTTTGGTATAAGTTAGGTTTTTTCGAAAAATTAGTTTTTTTAGAAAAAGTTAGGTTTGGTATAAGTTAGGTTTTTGAGAAAAAGTTAGTTTTGGTATAAGTTAGGTTTTTAAGAAAAAGTTAGTTTTGGTATAAGTTAGGTTTTTTCGAAAAAGTTAGTTTTGGTATAAGTTAGGTTTTTTCGAAAAAGTTAGTTTTGGTATAAGTTAGGTTTTTTCGAAAAAGTTAGTTTTGGTATAAGTTAGGTTTTTTCGAAAAAGTTAGTTTTGGTATAAGTTAGGTTTTTAAGAAAAAGTTAGGTTTTTTCGAAAAAGTTAGTTTTGGTATAAGTTAGGTTTTTTCGAAAAAGTTAGTTTTGGTATAAGTTAGGTTTTTAAGAAAAAATTAGTTTTGGTATAAGTTAGGTTTTTTAGAAAAAGTTAGGTTTTTTCGAAAAAGTTAGTTTTGGTATAAGTTAGGTTTTTGAGAAAAAGTTAGGTTTTTTAAAAAAGTTAGTTTTGGTATAAGTTAGGTTTTTTCGAAATAGTTAGTTTTGGTATAAGTTAGGTTTTTTCGAAAAATTAGTTTTTTTAGAAAAAGTTAGTTTTGGTATAAGTTAGGTTTTTGAGAAAAAGTTAGTTTTGGTATAAGTTAGGTTTTTAAGAAAAAGTTAGGTTTTTAAGAAAAGTTAGTTTTGGTATAAGTTAGGTTTTTTCGAAAAAGTTAGTTTTGGTATAAGTTAGGTTTTTGAGAAAAAGTTAGTTTTGGTATAAGTTAGGTTTTTTCGAAAAAGTTAGTTTTGGTATAAGTTAGGTTTTTGAGAAAAAGTTAGTTTTGGTATAAGTTAGGTTTTTTCGAAAAAGTTAGTTTTGGTATAAGTTAGGTTTTTTAGAAAAAGTTAGTTTTGGTATAAGTTAGGTTTTTTCGAAAAAGTTAGTTTTGGTATAAGTTAGGTTTTTTCGAAAAAGTTAGTTTTGGTATAAGTTAGGTTTTTTAGAAAAAGTTAGTTTTGGTATAAGTTAGGTTTTTTAGAATAAGTTAGTTTTGGTATAAGTTAAGTTTTTTCGAAAAAGTTAGGTTTTTTCGAAAAAGTTAGTTTTGCTAAAAGTTAGGTTTTTTCGAAAAAGTTAGTTTTGGTATAAGTTAGGTTTTTTAGAAAAAGTTAGTTTTATTATAAGTTAGGTTTTTTCGAAAAAGTTAGGTTTTTGAGAAAAAGTTAGTTTTGGTATAAGTTAGGTTTTTTCGAAAAAGTTAGTTTTGGTATAAGTTAGGTATTTTCGAAAAAGTTAGTTTTGGTATAAGTTAGGTTTTTTCGAAAAAGTTAGTTTTGGTATAAGTTAGGTTTTTTCGAAAAAGTTAGTTTTGGTATAAGTTAGGTTTTTTCGAAAAAGTTAGTTTTGGTATAAGTTAGGTTTTTTCGAAAAAGTTAGTTTTGGTATAAGTTAGGTTTTTAAGAAAAAGTTAGGTTTTTAAGAAAAAGTTAGTTTTGGTATAAGTTAGGTTTTTTCGAAAAAGTTAGTTTGTGTAAAAGTTAGGTTTTTTCGAAAAATTAGTTTTTTTAGAAAAAGTTAGTTTTTGTAAAAGTTAGGTTTTTTTCGAAAAAGTTGGGTTTTTTAGAAAAAGTTAGTTTTGGTATAAGTTAGGTTTTTTCGAAAAAGTTAGTTTTGGTATAAGTTAGGTTTTTTCGAAAAAGTTAGTTTTGGTATAAGTTAGGTTTTTTAGAAAAAGTTAGTTTTGGTAAAAGTTAGATTTTTTAGAATAAGTTAGTTTTGGTATAAGTTAGGTTTTTTCGAAAAAGTTAGTTTTGGTATAAGTTAGGTTTTTTCGAAAAAGTTAGTTTTGGTATACGTTAGGTTTTTTCGAAAAAGTTAGTTTTGGTATAAGTTAGGTTTTTTCGAAAAAGTTAGTTTTGGTATAAGTTAGGTTTTTAAGAAAAAGTTAGGTTTTTTCGAAAAAGTTAGTTTTGGTATAAGTTAGGCTTTTTCGAAAAAGTTAGTTTTGGTATACGTTAGGTTTTTTCGAAAAAGTTAGTTTTTGTATAAGTTAGGTTTTTTAGATAAAGTTAGTTTTGGTATAAGTTAGGTTTTTTCGAAAAAGTTAGTTTTGGTATAAGTTAGGTTTTTTCGAAAAAGTTAGTTTTGGTATAAGTTAGGTTTTTAAGAAAAAGTTAGGTTTTTAAGAAAAAGTTAGTTTTGGTATAAGTTAGGTTTTTTCGAAAAAGTTAGTTTTGGTATAAGTTAGGTTTTTTCGAAAAAGTTAGTTTTGGTATAAGTTAGGTTTTTTCGAAAAAGTTAGTTTTGGTATAAGTTAGGTTTTTTCGAAAAAGTTAGGTTTTTTCGAAAAAGTTAGTTTTGGTATAAGTTAGGTTTTTTCGAAAAAGTTAGTTTTGGTATACGTTAGGTTTTTTAGAAAAAGTTAGTTTTGGTATAAGTTAGGTTTTTGAGAAAAAGTTAGTTTTGGTATAAGTTAGGTTTTTGAGAAAAAGTTAGTTTTGGTATAAGTTAGGTTTTTTCGAAAAAGTTAGTTTTGGTATAAGTTAGGTTTTTGAGAAAAAGTTAGGTTTTTGAGAAAAAGTTAGTTTTGGTATAAGTTAGGTTTTTTCGAAGAAGTTAGGTTTTTTCGAAAAAGTTAGTTGTGGTATAAGTTAGGTTTTTTCGAAAAAGTTAGTTTTGGTATAAGTTAGGTTTTTTCGAAAAAGTTAGTTTTGGTATAAGTTAGGTTTTTTCGAAAAAGTTAGTTTTGGTATAAGTTAGGTTTTTTCGAAAAAGTTAGTTTTGGTATAAGTTAGGTTTTTAAGAAAAAGTTAGGTTTTTAAGAAAAAGTTAGGTTTTTAAGAAAAAGTTAGTTGTGGTATAAGTTAGGTTTTTTCGAAAAAGTTAGTTTTGGTATAAGTTAGGTTTTTTCGAAAAAGTTAGTTTTGGTATAAGTTAGGTTTTTTCGAAAAAGTTAGTTTTGGTATAAGTTAGGTTTTTTCGAAAAAGTTAGTTTTGGTATAAGTTAGGTTTTTTAGAAAAAGTAAGTTTTGGTATAAGTTAGGTTTTTTAGAAAAAGTTAGGTTTTTAAGAAAAAGTTAGTTTTGGTATAAGTTAGGTTTTTGAGAAAAAGTAAGGTTTTTTAGAATAAGTTAGTTTTGGTAAAAGTTAGGTTTTTTCGAAAAAGTTAGTTGTGGTATAAGTTAGGTTTTTTCGAAAAAGTTAGTTTTGGTATAAGTTAGGTTTTTTCGAAAAAGTTAGTTTTGGTATAAGTTAGGTTTTTTCGAAAAAGTTAGTTTTGGTATAAGTTAGGTTTTTTCGAAAAAGTTAGTTTTGGTATAAGTTAGGTTTTTAAGAAAAAGTTAGGTTTTTAAGAAAAAGTTAGTTGTGGTATAAGTTAGGTTTTTAAGAAAAAGTTAGTTTTGGTATAAGTTAGGTTTTTTCGAAAAAGTTAGTTTTGGTATAAGTTAGGTTTTTTCGAAAAAGTTAGTTTTGGTATAAGTTATGTTTTTGAGAAAAAGTTAGTTTTGGTATAAGTTAGGTTTTTTCGAAAAAGTTAGTTTTGGTATAAGTTAGGTTTTTGAGAAAAAGTTAGTTTTGGTATAAGTTAGGTTTTTTCGAAAAAGTTAGTTTTGGTATAAGTTAGGTTTTTTAGAAAAAGTTAGTTTTGGTATAAGTTATGTTTTTTCGAAAAAGTTAGTTTTGGTAAAAGTTAGGTTTTTGAGAAAAAGTTAGTTTTGGTATAAGTTAGGTTTTTAAGAAAAAATTCGTTTTGGTATAAGTTAGGTTTTTTAGAAAAAGTTAGGTTTTTAAGAAAAAGTTAGTTTTGGTTTAAGTTAGGTTTTTGAGAAAAAGTAAGGTTTTTTAGAATAAGTTAGTTTTGGTAAAAGTAAGGTTTTTTCGAAAAAGTTAGTTGTGGTATAAGTTAGGTTTTTTCGAAAAAGTTAGTTTTGGTATAAGTTAGGTTTTTTCGAAAAAGTTAGTTTTGGTATAAGTTAGGTTTTTTCGAAAAAGTTAGTTTTGGTATAAGTTAGGTTTTTAAGAAAAAGTTTAGTTTTGGTATAAGTTAGGTTTTTTAGAAAAAGTTAGTTTTGGTAAAAGTTAGGTTTTTTAGAATAAGTTAGTTTTTTTATAAGTTAAGTTTTTTCGATAAAGTTAGGTTTTTTCGAAAAAGTTAGTTTTGGTATAAGTTAGGTTTTTTCGAAAAAGTTAGTTTTGGTATACGTTAGGTTTTTTCGAAAAAGTTAGTTTTGGTATAAGTTAAGTTTTTTAGAATAAGTTAGTTTTGCTAAAAGTTAGGTTTTTTCGAAAAAGTTAGTTTTGGTATAAGTTAGGTTTTTTAGAAAAAGTTAGTTTTATTATAAGTTAGGTTTTTTCGAAAAAGTTAGGTTTTTAAGAAAAAGTTAGTTTTGGTATAAGTTAGGTTTTTTCGAAAAAGTTGGTTTTGGTATAAGTTAGGTTTTTGAGAAAAAGTTAGTTTTGGTATAAGTTAGGTTTTTTAGAAAAAGTAAGTTTTGGTATAAGTTAGGTTTTTTAGAAAAAGTTAGGTTTTTAAGAAAAAGTTAGTTTTGGTATAAGTTAGGTTTTTGAGAAAAAGTAAGGTTTTTTAGAATAAGTTAGTTTTGGTAAAAGTTAGGTTTTTTCGAAAAAGTTAGTTGTGGTATAAGTTAGGTTTTTTCGAAAAAGTTAGTTTTGGTATAAGTTAGGTTTTTTCGAAAAAGTTAGTTTTGGTATAAGTTAGGTTTTTTCGAAAAAGTTAGTTTTGGTATAAGTTAGGTTTTTTCGAAAAAGTTAGTTTTGGTATAAGTTAGGTTTTTAAGAAAAAGTTAGGTTTTTAAGAAAAAGTTAGTTGTGGTATAAGTTAGGTTTTTAAGAAAAAGTTAGTTTTGGTATAAGTTAGGTTTTTTCGAAAAAGTTAGTTTTGGTATAAGTTAGGTTTTTTCGAAAAAGTTAGTTTTGGTATAAGTTAGGTTTTTTCGAAAAAGTTAGTTTTGGTATAAGTTAGGTTTTTTCGAAAAAGTTAGTTTTGGTATAAGTTAGGTTTTTGAGAAAAAGTTAGTTTTGGTATAAGTTAGGTTTTTTCGAAAAAGTTAGTTTTGGTATAAGTTAGGTTTTTGAGAAAAAGTTAGTTTTGGTATAAGTTAGGTTTTTTCGAAAAAGTTAGTTTTGGTATAAGTTAGGTTTTTGAGAAAAAGTTAGTTTTGGTATAAGTTATGTTTTTTCGAAAAAGTTGGTTTTGGTATAAGTTAGGTTTTTGAGAAAAAGTTAGTTTTGGTATAAGTTAGGTTTTTTAGAAAAAGTAAGTTTTGGTATAAGTTAGGTTTTTTAGAAAAAGTTAGGTTTTTAAGAAAAAGTAAATTTTGGTATAAATTAGGTTTTTGAGAAAAAGTAAGGTTTTTTAGAATAAGTTAGTTTTGGTAAAAGTTAGGTTTTTTCGAAAAAGTTAGTTGTGGTATAAGTTAGGTTTTTTCGAAAAAGTTAGTTTTGGTATAAGTTAGGTTTTTTCGAAAAAGTTAGTTTTGGTATAAGTTAGGTTTTTTCGAAAAAGTTAGTTTTGGTATAAGTTAGGTTTTTTCGAAAAAGTTAGTTTTGGTATAAGTTAGGTTTTTTCGAAAAAGTTAGCTTTGGTATAAGTTAGGTTTTTGAGAAAAAGTTATTTTTTTGAGAAAAAGTTAGTTTTGGTATAAGTTAGGTTTTTAAGAAAAAGTTGAGTTTTTAAGAAAAAGTTAGTTTTGGTATAAGTTAGGTTTTTGAGAAAAAGTTAGGTTTTTGAGAAAAAGTTAGTTTTGGTATAAGTTAGGTTTTTTAGAAAAAGTTAGTTTTGGTATAAGTTAGGTTTTTAAGAAAAAGTTAGGTTTTTAAGAAAAGTTAGTTTTGGTATAAGTTAGGTTTTTTCGAAAAAGTTAGTTTTGGTATAAGTTAGGTTTTTGAGAAAAAGTTAGTTTTGGTATAAGTTAGGTTTTTTCGAAAAAGTTAGTTTTGGTATAAGTTAGGTTTTTGAGAAAAAGTTAGTTTTGGTATAAGTTAGGTTTTTTCGAAAAAGTTAGTTTCGGTATAAGTTAGGTTTTTTCGAAAAAGTTAGTTTTGGTATAAGTTAGGTTTTTTCGAAAAAGTTAGTTTTGGTATAAGTTAGGTTTTTTCGAAAAAGTTAGGTTTTTAAGAAAAAGTTAGTTTTGGTATAAGTTAGGTTTTTTCGAAAAAGTTGGTTTTGGTATAAGTTAGGTTTTTTCGAAAAAGTTAGTTTTGGTATAAGTTAGGTTTTTTTGAAAAAGTAAGTTTTGGTATAAGTTAGGTTTTTGAGAAAAAGTTAGTTTTGGTATAATTTAGGTTTTTTCGAAAAAGTTAGTTTTGGTATAAGTTAGGTTTTTGAGAAAAAGTTAGGTTTTTAAGAAAAAGTTAGTTTTGGTATAAGTTAGGTTTTTTCGAAAAAGTTGGTTTTGGTATAAGTTAGGTTTTTTCGAAAAAGTTAGTTTTGGTATAAGTTAGGTTTTTTCGAAAAAGTTAGTTTTGGTATAAGTTAGGTTTTTGAGAAAAAGTTAGTTTTGGTATAAGTTAGGTTTTTTCGAAAAAGTTAGTTTTGGTATAAGTTAGGTTTTTTCGAAAAAGTTAGTTTTGGTATAAGTTAGGTTTTTTCGAAAAAGTTAGTTTTGGTATAAGTTAGGTTTTTTGAGAAAAAGTTAGGTTTTTAAGAAAAAGTTAGTTTTGGTATAAGTTAGGTTTTTTCGAAAAAGTTGGTTTTGGTATAAGTTAGGTTTTTTCGAAAAAGTTAGTTTTGGTATAAGTTAGGTTTTTTAGAAAAAGTAAGTTTTGGTATAAGTTAGGTTTTTTCGAAAAAGTTAGTTTTGGTATAAGTTAGGTTTTTTCGAAAAAGTTAGTTTTGGTATAAGTTAGGTTTTTTCGAAAAAGTTAGTTTTGGTATAAGTTAGGTTTTTTCGAAAAAGTTAGTTTTGGTATAAGTTAGGTTTTTTCGAAAAAGTTAGTTTTGGTATAAGTTAGGTTTTTAAGAAAAAGTTAGGTTTTTAAGAAAAAGTTAGTTGTGGTATAAGTTAGGTTTTTAAGAAAAAGTTAGTTTTGGTATAAGTTAGGTTTTTTCGAAAAAGTTAGTTTTGGTATAAGTTAGGTTTTTTCGAAAAAGTTAGTTTTGGTATAAGTTAGGTTTTTTCGAAAAAGTTAGTTTTGGTATAAGTTAGGTTTTTTCGAAAAAGTTAGTTTTGGTATAAGTTAGGTTTTTAAGAAAAAGTTAGGTTTTTAAGAAAAAGTTAGTTGTGGTATAAGTTAGGTTTTTAAGAAAAAGTTAGTTTTGGTATAAGTTAGGTTTTTTCGAAAAAGTTAGTTTTGGTATAAGTTAGGTTTTTTCGAAAAAGTTAGTTTTGGTATAAGTTAGGTTTTTAAGAAAAAGTTAGGTTTTTAAGAAAAAGTTAGTTTTGGTATAAGTTAGGTTTTTAAGAAAAAGTTAGTTTTGGTATAAGTTAGGTTTTTGAGAAAAAGTAAGGTTTTTTAGAATAAGTTAGTTTTGGTAAAAGTTAGGTTTTTTCGAAAAAGTTAGTTGTGGTATAAGTTAGGTTTTTTCGAAAAAGTTAGTTTTGGTATAAGTTAGGTTTTTTCGAAAAAGTTAGTTTTGGTATAAGTTAGGTTTTTTCGAAAAAGTTAGTTTTGGTATAAGTTAGGTTTTTTCGAAAAAGTTAGTTTTGGTATAAGTTAGGTTTTTAAGAAAAAGTTAGGTTTTTAAGAAAAAGTTAGTTGTGGTATAAGTTAGGTTTTTAAGAAAAAGTTAGTTTTGGTATAAGTTAGGTTTTTTCGAAAAAGTTAGTTTTGGTATAAGTTAGGTTTTTTCGAAAAAGTTAGTTTTGGTATAAGTTAGGTTTTTTCGAAAAAGTTAGTTTTGGTATAAGTTAGGTTTTTTCGAAAAAGTTAGTTTTGGTATAAGTTAGGTTTTTGAGAAAAAGTTAGTTTTGGTATAAGTTAGGTTTTTTCGAAAAAGTTAGTTTTGGTATAAGTTAGGTTTTTGAGAAAAAGTTAGTTTTGGTATAAGTTAGGTTTTTTCGAAAAAGTTAGTTTTGGTATAAGTTAGGTTTTTGAGAAAAAGTTAGTTTTGGTATAAGTTATGTTTTTTCGAAAAAGTTGGTTTTGGTATAAGTTAGGTTTTTGAGAAAAAGTTAGTTTTGGTATAAGTTAGGTTTTTTAGAAAAAGTAAGTTTTGGTATAAGTTAGGTTTTTTAGAAAAAGTTAGGTTTTTAAGAAAAAGTAAATTTTGGTATAAATTAGGTTTTTGAGAAAAAGTAAGGTTTTTTAGAATAAGTTAGTTTTGGTAAAAGTTAGGTTTTTTCGAAAAAGTTAGTTGTGGTATAAGTTAGGTTTTTTCGAAAAAGTTAGTTTTGGTATAAGTTAGGTTTTTTCGAAAAAGTTAGTTTTGGTATAAGTTAGGTTTTTTCGAAAAAGTTAGTTTTGGTATAAGTTAGGTTTTTTCGAAAAAGTTAGTTTTGGTATAAGTTAGGTTTTTTCGAAAAAGTTAGCTTTGGTATAAGTTAGGTTTTTGAGAAAAAGTTATTTTTTTGAGAAAAAGTTAGTTTTGGTATAAGTTAGGTTTTTAAGAAAAAGTTGAGTTTTTAAGAAAAAGTTAGTTTTGGTATAAGTTAGGTTTTTGAGAAAAAGTTAGGTTTTTGAGAAAAAGTTAGTTTTGGTATAAGTTAGGTTTTTTAGAAAAAGTTAGTTTTGGTATAAGTTAGGTTTTTAAGAAAAAGTTAGGTTTTTAAGAAAAGTTAGTTTTGGTATAAGTTAGGTTTTTTCGAAAAAGTTAGTTTTGGTATAAGTTAGGTTTTTGAGAAAAAGTTAGTTTTGGTATAAGTTAGGTTTTTTCGAAAAAGTTAGTTTTGGTATAAGTTAGGTTTTTGAGAAAAAGTTAGTTTTGGTATAAGTTAGGTTTTTTCGAAAAAGTTAGTTTCGGTATAAGTTAGGTTTTTTCGAAAAAGTTAGTTTTGGTATAAGTTAGGTTTTTTCGAAAAAGTTAGTTTTGGTATAAGTTAGGTTTTTGAGAAAAAGTTAGGTTTTTAAGAAAAAGTTAGTTTTGGTATAAGTTAGGTTTTTTCGAAAAAGTTGGTTTTGGTATAAGTTAGGTTTTTTCGAAAAAGTTAGTTTTGGTATAAGTTAGGTTTTTTTGAAAAAGTAAGTTTTGGTATAAGTTAGGTTTTTGAGAAAAAGTTAGTTTTGGTATAATTTAGGTTTTTTCGAAAAAGTTAGTTTTGGTATAAGTTAGGTTTTTGAGAAAAAGTTAGGTTTTTAAGAAAAAGTTAGTTTTGGTATAAGTTAGGTTTTTTCGAAAAAGTTGGTTTTGGTATAAGTTAGGTTTTTTCGAAAAAGTTAGTTTTGGTATAAGTTAGGTTTTTTCGAAAAAGTTAGTTTTGGTATAAGTTAGGTTTTTGAGAAAAAGTTAGTTTTGGTATAAGTTAGGTTTTTTCGAAAAAGTTAGTTTTGGTATAAGTTAGGTTTTTTCGAAAAAGTTAGTTTTGGTATAAGTTAGGTTTTTTCGAAAAAGTTAGTTTTGGTATAAGTTAGGTTTTTTGAGAAAAAGTTAGGTTTTTAAGAAAAAGTTAGTTTTGGTATAAGTTAGGTTTTTTCGAAAAAGTTGGTTTTGGTATAAGTTAGGTTTTTTCGAAAAAGTTAGTTTTGGTATAAGTTAGGTTTTTTAGAAAAAGTAAGTTTTGGTATAAGTTAGGTTTTTTCGAAAAAGTTAGTTTTGGTATAAGTTAGGTTTTTTCGAAAAAGTTAGTTTTGGTATAAGTTAGGTTTTTTCGAAAAAGTTAGTTTTGGTATAAGTTAGGTTTTTGAGAAAAAGTTAGGTTTTTAAGAAAAAGTTAGTTTTGGTATAAGTTAGGTTTTTTCGAAAAAGTTGGTTTTGGTATAAGTTAGGTTTTTTCGAAAAAGTTAGTTTTGGTATAAGTTAGGTTTTTGAGAAAAAGTTAGTTTTGGTATAAGTTAGGTTTTTTCGAAAAAGTTAGTTTTGGTATAAGTTAGGTTTTTTCGAAAAAGTTAGTTTTGGTATAAGTTAGGTTTTTTCGAAAAAGTTAGCTTTGGTATAAGTTAGGTTTTTGAGAAAAAGTTATTTTTTTGAGAAAAAGTTAGTTTTGGTATAAGTTAGGTTTTTGAGAAAAAGTTGAGTTTTTAAGAAAAAGTTAGTTTTGGTATAAGTTAGGTTTTTGAGAAAAAGTTAGGTTTTTGAGAAAAAGTTAGTTTTGGTATAAGTTAGGTTTTTTAGAAAAAGTTAGTTTTGGTATAAGTTAGGTTTTTAAGAAAAAGTTAGGTTTTTAAGAAAAGTTAGTTTTGGTATAAGTTAGGTTTTTTCGAAAAAGTTAGTTTTGGTATAAGTTAGGTTTTTGAGAAATAGTTAGTTTTGGTATAAGTTAGGTTTTTTCGAAAAAGTTAGTTTTGGTATAAGTTAGGTTTTTGAGAAAAAGTTAGTTTTGGTATAAGTTAGATTTTTTCGAAAAAGTTAGTTTTGGTATAAGTTAGGTTTTTTCGAAAAAGTTAGTTTTGGTATAAGTTAGGTTTTTTCGAAAAAGTTAGTTTTGGTATAAGTTAGGTTTTTTCGAAAAAGTTAGTTTTGGTATAAGTTAGGTTTTTTCGAAAAAGTTAGTTTTGGTATAAGTTAGGTTTTTTCGAAAAAGTTAGTTTTGGTATAAGTTAGGTTTTTTCGAAAAAGTTAGGTTTTGGTAAAAGTTAGGTTTTTTTCGAAAAAGTTAGTTTTGGTATAAGTTAGGTTTTTAAGAAAAAGTTAGGTTTTTTAAAAAAGTTAGTTTTGGTATAAGTTAGGTTTTTTCGAAAAAGCTAGTTTTGGTATAAGTTAGGTTTTTTCGAAAAAGTAAGTTTTGGTATAAGTTAGGTTTTTAAGAAAAAGTTAGGTTTTTAAGAAAAAGTTAGTTGTGGTATAAGTTAGGTTTTTTCGAGAAAGTTAGTTTTGGTATAAGTTAGGTTTTTTCGAAAAAGTTAGTTTTGGTATAAGTTAGGTTTTTTCGAAAAAGTTAGTTTTGGTATAAGTTAGGTTTTTTCGAAAAAGTTAGTTTTGGTATAAGTTAGGTTTTTGAGAAAAAGTTAGGTTTTTAAGAAAAAGTTAGTTTTGGTATAAGTTAGGTTTTTTCGAAAAAGTTGGTTTTGGTATAAGTTAGGTTTTTTCGAAAAAGTTAGTTTTGGTATAAGTTAGGTTTTTTAGAAAAAGTAAGTTTTGGTATAAGTTAGGTTTTTTAGAAAAAGTTAGGTTTTTAAGAAAAAGTTAGTTTTGGTATAAGTTAGGTTTTTGAGAAAAAGTAAGGTTTTTTAGAATAAGTTAGTTTTGGTAAAAGTTAGGTTTTTTCGAAAAAGTTAGTTGTGGTATAAGTTAGGTTTTTTCGAAAAAGTTAGTTTTGGTATAAGTTAGGTTTTTTCGAAAAAGTTAGTTTTGGTATAAGTTAGGTTTTTTCGAAAAAGTTAGTTTTGGTATAAGTTAGGTTTTTTCGAAAAAGTTAGTTTTGGTATAAGTTAGGTTTTTAAGAAAAAGTTAGGTTTTTAAGAAAAAGTTAGTTGTGGTATAAGTTAGGTTTTTAAGAAAAAGTTAGTTTTGGTATAAGTTAGGTTTTTTCGAAAAAGTTAGTTTTGGTATAAGTTAGGTTTTTTCGAAAAAGTTAGTTTTGGTATAAGTTAGGTTTTTTCGAAAAAGTTAGTTTTGGTATAAGTTAGGTTTTTTCGAAAAAGTTAGCTTTGGTATAAGTTAGGTTTTTGAGAAAAAGTTATTTTTTTGAGAAAAAGTTAGTTTTGGTATAAGTTAGGTTTTTGAGAAAAAGTTGAGTTTTTTCGAAAAAGTTAGTTTTGGTATAAGTTAGGTTTTTTCGAAAAAGTTGGTTTTGGTATAAGTTAGGTTTTTTCGAAAAAGTTAGTTTTGGTATAAGTTAGGTTTTTTCGAAAAAGTTAGTTTTGGTATAAGTTAGGTTTTTAAGAAAAAGTTAGTTTTGGTATAAGTTAGGTTTTTTTAGAAAAAGTTAGTTTTGGTATAAGTTAGGTTTTTAAGAAAAAGTTAGTTTTGGTATAAGTTAGTTTTGGTATAAGTTAGGTTTTTTCGAAAAAGTTAGTTTTGGTATAAGTTAGGTTTTTTCGAAAAAGTTAGTTTTGGTATAAGTTAGGTTTTTTCGAAAAAGTTAGTTTTGGTATAAGTTAGGTTTTTAAGAAAAAGTTAGTTTTGGTATAAGTTAGGTTTTTTCGAAAAAGTTAGTTTTGGTATAAGTTAGGTTTTTTCGAAAAAGTTAGTTTTGGTATAAGTTAGGTTTTTTCGAAAAAGTTAGTTTTGGTATAAGTTAGGTTTTTTCGAAAAAGTTAGTTTTGGTATAAGTTAGGTTTTTGAGAAAAAGTTAGTTTTGGTATAAGTTAGGTTTTTTCGAAAAAGTTAGTTTTGGTATAAGTTAGGTTTTTTCGAAAAAGTTAGTTTTGGTATAAGTTAGGTTTTTTCGAAAAAGTTAGTTTTGGTATAAGTTAGGTTTTTAAGAAAAAGTTAGTTTTGGTATAAGTTAGTTTTGGTATAAGTTAGGTTTTTTCGAAAAAGTTAGTTTTGGTATAAGTTAGGTTTTTTCGAAAAAGTTAGTTTTGGTTTAAGTTAGGTTTTTGAGAAAAAGTAAGGTTTTTTAGAATAAGTTAGTTTTGGTAAAAGTTAGGTTTTTTCGAAAAAGTTAGTTGTGGTATAAGTTAGGTTTTTTCGAAAAAGTTAGTTTTGGTATAAGTTAGGTTTTTTCGAAAAAGTTAGTTTTGGTATAAGTTAGGTTTTTTCGAAAAAGTTAGTTTTGGTATAAGTTAGGTTTTTAAGAAAAAGTTAGTTTTGGTATAAGTTAGTTTTGGTATAAGTTAGGTTTTTTCGAAAAAGTTAGTTTTGGTATAAGTTAGGTTTTTTCGAAAAAGTTAGTTTTGGTATAAGTTAGGTTTTTGAGAAAAAGTTGGGTTTTTAAGAAAAAGTTAGTTTTGGTATAAGTTAGGTTTTTTCGAAAAAGTTGGTTTTGGTATAAGTTAGGTTTTTTCGAAAAAGTTAGTTTTGGTATAAGTTAGGTTTTTTAGAAAAAGTAAGTTTTGGTATAAGTTAGGTTTTTTCGAAAAAGTTAGTTTTGGTATAAGTTAGGTTTTTTCGAAAAAGTTAGTTTTGGTATAAGTTAGGTTTTTTCGAAAAAGTTAGTTTTGGTATAAGTTAGGTTTTTAGAAAAAGTTAGGTTTTTAAGAAAAAGTTAGTTTTGGTATAAGTTAGGTTTTTTCGAAAAAGTTGGTTTTGGTATAAGTTAGGTTTTTTCGAAAAAGTTAGTTTTGGTATAAGTTAGGTTTTTTCGAAAAAGTTAGTTTTGGTATAAGTTAGGTTTTTGAGAAAAAGTTAGTTTTGGTATAAGTTAGGTTTTTTCGAAAAAGTTAGTTTTGGTATAAGTTAGGTTTTTTCGAAAAAGTTAGTTTTGGTATAAGTTAGGTTTTTTCGAAAAAGTTAGTTTTGGTATAAGTTAGGTTTTTGAGAAAAAGTTAGGTTTTTAAGAAAAAGTTAGTTTTGGTATAAGTTAGGTTTTTTCGAAAAAGTTGGTTTTGGTATAAGTTAGGTTTTTTCGAAAAAGTTAGTTTTGGTATAAGTTAGGTTTTTTCGAAAAAGTTAGTTTTGGTATAAGTTAGGTTTTTAAGAAAAAGTTAGTTTTGGTATAAGTTAGGTTTTTTCGAAAAAGTTAGTTTTGGTATAAGTTAGGTTTTTTCGAAAAAGTTAGTTTTGGTATAAGTTAGGTTTTTTCGAAAAAGTTAGTTTTGGTATAAGTTAGGTTTTTAGAAAAAGTTAGGTTTTTAAGAAAAAGTTAGTTTTGGTATAAGTTAGGTTTTTTCGAAAAAGTTGGTTTTGGTATAAGTTAGGTTTTTTCGAAAAAGTTAGTTTTGGTAAAAGTTAGGTTTTTTCGAAAAAGTTAGTTTTGGTATAAGTTAGGTTTTTTCGAAAAAGTTAGTTTTGGTATAAGTTAGGTTTTTTCGAAAAAGTTAGTTTTGGTATAAGCTAGGTTTTTTCGAAAAAGTTAGTTTTGGTATAAGTTAGGTTTTTTCGAAAAAGTTAGTTTTGGTATAAGTTAGGTTTTTGAGAAAAAGTTAGTTTTGGTATAAGTTAGGTTTTTTCGAAAAAGTTAGTTTTGGTATAAGTTAGGTTTTTGAGAAAAAGTTAGTTTTGGTATAAGTTAGGTTTTTTCGAAAAAGTTAGTTTTGGTATAAGTTAGGTTTTTTCGAAAAAGTTAGTGTTGGTATAACTTAGGTTTTTTCGAAAAAGTTAGTTTTGGTATAAGTTAGGTTTTTGAGAAAAAGTTAGTTTTGGTATAAGTTAGGTTTTTTCGAAAAAGTTAGTTTTGGTATAAGTTAGGTTTTTGAGAAAAAGTTAGTTTTGGTATAAGTTATGTTTTTTCGAAAAAGTTGGTTTTGGTATAAGTTAGGTTTTTGAGAAAAAGTTAGTTTTGGTATAAGTTATGTTTTTTCGAAAAAGTTAGTTTTGGTATAAGTTAGGTTTTTGAGAAAAAGTTAGTTTTGGTATAAGTTAGGTTTTTAAGAAAAAATTAGTTTTGGTATAAGTTAGGTTTTTTAGAAAAAGTTAGGTTTTTAAGAAAAAGTTAGTTTTGGTATAAGTTAGGTTTTTGAGAAAAAGTAAGGTTTTTTAGAATAAGTTAGTTTTGGTAAAAGTTAGGTTTTTTCGAAATAGTTAGTTGTGGTATAAGTTAGGTTTTTTCGAAAAAGTTAGTTTTGGTATAAGTTAGGTTTTTAAGAAAAAGTTAGTTTTGGTATAAGTTAGGTTTTTTAGAAAAAGTTAGTTTTGGTAAAAGTTAGGTTTTTTAGAATAAGTTAGTTTTTTTATAAGTTAAGTTTTTTCGAAAAAGTTAGGTTTTTTCGAAAAAGTTAGTTTTGGTATAAGTTAGGTTTTTTCGAAAAAGTTAGTTTTGGTATAAGTTAAGTTTTTTAGAAAAAGTTAGTTTTGGTATAAGTTAGGTTTTTAAGAAAAAGTTAGTTTTGGTATAAGTTAGGTTTTTTCGAAAAAGTTAGTTTTGGTATAAGTTAGGTTTTTTAGAAAAAGTTAGTTTTGGTATAAGTTAGGTTTTTTAGAAAAAGTTAGTTTTGGTAAAAGTTAGGTTTTATCGAAAAAGTAAGGTTTTTTAGAAAAAGTTAGTTCTGGTATAAGTTAGGTTTTTATGAAAAAGTTAGGTTTTTTCGAAAAAGTTAGTTTTGGTATAAGTTAGGTTTTTTCGAAAAAGTTAGTTTTGGTATAAGTTAGGTTTTTTCGAAAAAGTTAGTTTTGGTACAAGTTAGGTTTTTTCGAAAAAGTAAGGTTTTTAAGAAAAAGTTAGTTTTGGTATAAGTTAGGTTTTTGAGAAAAAGTAAGGTTTTTTAGAATAAGTTAGTTTTGGTAAAAGTTAGGTTTTTTCGAAAAAGTTAGTTGTGGTATAAGTTAGGTTTTTTCGAAAAAGTTAGTTTTGGTATAAGTTAGGTTTTTTCGAAAAAGTTAGTTTTGGTATAAGTTAGGTTTTTTAGAAAAAGTTAGTTTTGGTATAAGTTATGTTTTTTCGAAAAAGTTAGTTTTGGTATAAGTTAGGTTTTTGAGAAAAAGTTAGTTTTGGTATAAGTTAGGTTTTTAAGAAAAAATTAGTTTTGGTATAAGTTAGGTTTTTTAGAAAAAGTTAGGTTTTTAAGAAAAAGTTAGTTTTGGTATAAGTTAGGTTTTTGAGAAAAAGTAAGGTTTTTTAGAATAAGTTAGTTTTGGTAAAAGTTAGGTTTTTTCGAAATAGTTAGTTGTGGTATAAGTTAGGTTTTTTCGAAAAAGTTAGTTTTGGTATAAGTTAGGTTTTTAAGAAAAAGTTAGTTTTGGTATAAGTTAGGTTTTTTAGAAAAAGTTAGTTTTGGTAAAAGTTAGGTTTTTTAGAATAAGTTAGTTTTTTTATAAGTTAAGTTTTTTCGAAAAAGTTAGGTTTTTTCGAAAAAGTTAGTTTTGGTATAAGTTAGGTTTTTTCGAAAAAGTTAGTTTTGGTATAAGTTAAGTTTTTTAGAATATGTTAGTTTTGCTAAAAGTTAGGTTTTTTCGAAAAAGTTAGTTTTGGTATAAGCTAGGTTTTTTAGAAAAAGTTAGTTTTATTATAAGTTAGGTTTTTTCGAAAAAGTTAGGTTTTTTCGAAAAAGTTGGTTTTGGTATAAGTTAGGTTTTTGAGAAAAAGTTAGTTTTGGTATAAGTTAGGTTTTTTAGAAAAAGGTAAGTTTTGGTATAAGTTAGGTTTTTTAGAAAAAGTTAGGTTTTTAAGAAAAAGTTAGTTTTGGTATAAGTTAGGTTTTTGAGAAAAAGTAAGGTTTTTTAGAATAAGTTAGTTTTGGTATAAGTTAGGTTTTTTCGAAAAAGTTAGTTGTGGTATAAGTTAGGTTTTTTCGAAAAAGTTAGTTTTGGTATAAGTTAGGTTTTTTAGAAAAAGTTAGTTTTGGTATAAGTTAGGTTTTTTCGAAAAAGTTAGTTTTGGTTTAAGTTAGGTTTTTAAGAAAAAGTTAGGTTTTTAAGAAAAAGTTGGTTTTGGTATAAGTTAGGTTTTTTCGAAAAAGTTAGTTTTGGTATAAGTTAGGTTTTTTCGAAAAAGTTAGTTTTGGTATAAGTTAGGTTTTTGAGAAAAAGTTAGGTTTTTAAGAAAAAGTTAGTTTTGGTATAAGTTAGGTTTTTTCGAAAAAGTTGGTTTTGGTATAAGTTAGGTTTTTTCGAAAAAGTTAGTTTTGGTATAAGTTAGGTTTTTGAGAAAAAGTTAGTTTTGGTATAAGTTAGGTTTTTTCGAAAAAGTTAGTTTTGGTATAAGTTAGGTTTTTTCGAAAAAGTTAGTTTTGGTATAAGTTAGGTTTTTTCGAAAAAGTTAGCTTTGGTATAAGTTAGGTTTTTGAGAAAAAGTTATTTTTTTGAGAAAAAGTTAGTTTTGGTATAAGTTAGGTTTTTGAGAAAAAGTTGAGTTTTTAAGAAAAAGTTAGTTTTGGTATAAGTTAGGTTTTTGAGAAAAAGTTAGGTTTTTGAGAAAAAGTTAGTTTTGGTATAAGTTAGGTTTTTTAGAAAAAGTTAGTTTTGGTATAAGTTAGGTTTTTAAGAAAAAGTTAGGTTTTTAAGAAAAGTTAGTTTTGGTATAAGTTAGGTTTTTTCGAAAAAGTTAGTTTTGGTATAAGTTAGGTTTTTGAGAAATAGTTAGTTTTGGTATAAGTTAGGTTTTTTCGAAAAAGTTAGTTTTGGTATAAGTTAGGTTTTTGAGAAAAAGTTAGTTTTGGTATAAGTTAGATTTTTTCGAAAAAGTTAGTTTTGGTATAAGTTAGGTTTTTTCGAAAAAGTTAGTTTTGGTATAAGTTAGGTTTTTTCGAAAAAGTTAGTTTTGGTATAAGTTAGGTTTTTTCGAAAAAGTTAGTTTTGGTATAAGTTAGGTTTTTTAGAATAAGTTAGTTTTTTTATAAGTTAAGTTTTTTCGAAAAAGTTAGGTTTTTTCGAAAAAGTTAGTTTTGGTATAAGTTAGGTTTTTTCGAAAAAGTTAGTTTTGGTATAAGTTAAGTTTTTTAGAATATGTTAGTTTTGCTAAAAGTTAGGTTTTTTCGAAAAAGTTAGTTTTGGTATAAGCTAGGTTTTTTAGAAAAAGTTAGTTTTATTATAAGTTAGGTTTTTTCGAAAAAGTTAGGTTTTTTCGAAAAAGTTGGTTTTGGTATAAGTTAGGTTTTTGAGAAAAAGTTAGTTTTGGTATAAGTTAGGTTTTTTAGAAAAAGGTAAGTTTTGGTATAAGTTAGGTTTTTTAGAAAAAGTTAGGTTTTTAAGAAAAAGTTAGTTTTGGTATAATTTAGGTTTTTGAGAAAAAGTAAGGTTTTTTAGAATAAGTTAGTTTTGGTATAAGTTAGGTTTTTTCGAAAAAGTTAGTTGTGGTATAAGTTAGGTTTTTTCGAAAAAGTTAGTTTTGGTATAAGTTAGGTTTTTTAGAAAAAGTTAGTTTTGGTATAAGTTAGGTTTTTTCGAAAAAGTTAGTTTTGGTTTAAGTTAGGTTTTTAAGAAAAAGTTAGGTTTTTAAGAAAAAGTTGGTTTTGGTATAAGTTAGGTTTTTTCGAAAAAGTTAGTTTTGGTATAAGTTAGGTTTTTTCGAAAAAGTTAGTTTTGGTATAAGTTAGGTTTTTGAGAAAAAGTTAGGTTTTTAAGAAAAAGTTAGTTTTGGTATAAGTTAGGTTTTTTCGAAAAAGTTGGTTTTGGTATAAGTTAGGTTTTTTCGAAAAAGTTAGTTTTGGTATAAGTTAGGTTTTTGAGAAAAAGTTAGTTTTGGTATAAGTTAGGTTTTTTCGAAAAAGTTAGTTTTGGTATAAGTTAGGTTTTTTCGAAAAAGTTAGTTTTGGTATAAGTTAGGTTTTTTCGAAAAAGTTAGCTTTGGTATAAGTTAGGTTTTTGAGAAAAAGTTATTTTTTTGAGAAAAAGTTAGTTTTGGTATAAGTTAGGTTTTTGAGAAAAAGTTGAGTTTTTAAGAAAAAGTTAGTTTTGGTATAAGTTAGGTTTTTGAGAAAAAGTTAGGTTTTTGAGAAAAAGTTAGTTTTGGTATAAGTTAGGTTTTTTAGAAAAAGTTAGTTTTGGTATAAGTTAGGTTTTTAAGAAAAAGTTAGGTTTTTAAGAAAAGTTAGTTTTGGTATAAGTTAGGTTTTTTCGAAAAAGTTAGTTTTGGTATAAGTTAGGTTTTTGAGAAATAGTTAGTTTTGGTATAAGTTAGGTTTTTTCGAAAAAGTTAGTTTTGGTATAAGTTAGGTTTTTGAGAAAAAGTTAGTTTTGGTATAAGTTAGATTTTTTCGAAAAAGTTAGTTTTGGTATAAGTTAGGTTTTTTCGAAAAAGTTAGTTTTGGTATAAGTTAGGTTTTTTCGAAAAAGTTAGTTTTGGTATAAGTTAGGTTTTTTCGAAAAAGTTAGTTTTGGTATAAGTTAGGTTTTTTCGAAAAAGTTAGTTTTGGTATAAGTTAGGTTTTTTAGAAAAAGTTAGTTTTGGTATAAGTTAGGTTTTTTCGAAAAAGTTAGGTTTTGGTAAAAGTTAGGTTTTTTTCGAAAAAGTTAGTTTTGGTATAAGTTAGGTTTTTTCGAAAAAGTTAGGTTTTTTAAAAAAGTTAGTTTTGGTATAAGTTAGGTTTTTTCGAAAAAGTTAGTTTTGGTATAAGTTAGGTTTTTTCGAAAAAGTAAGTTTTGGTATAAGTTAGGTTTTTAAGAAAAAGTTAGGTTTTTAAGAAAAAGTTAGTTGTGGTATAAGTTAGGTTTTTTCGAGAAAGTTAGTTTTGGTATAAGTTAGGTTTTTTCGAAAAAGTTAGTTTTGGTATAAGTTAGGTTTTTTCGAAAAAGTTAGTTTTGGTATAAGTTAGGTTTTTTCGAAAAAGTTAGTTTTGGTATAAGTTAGGTTTTTGAGAAAAAGTTAGGTTTTTAAGAAAAAGTTAGTTTTGGTATAAGTTAGGTTTTTTCGAAAAAGTTGGTTTTGGTATAAGTTAGGTTTTTTCGAAAAAGTTAGTTTTGGTATAAGTTAGGTTTTTTAGAAAAAGTAAGTTTTGGTATAAGTTAGGTTTTTTAGAAAAAGTTAGGTTTTTAAGAAAAAGTTAGTTTTGGTATAAGTTAGGTTTTTGAGAAAAAGTAAGGTTTTTTAGAATAAGTTAGTTTTGGTAAAAGTTAGGTTTTTTCGAAAAAGTTAGTTGTGGTATAAGTTAGGTTTTTTCGAAAAAGTTAGTTTTGGTATAAGTTAGGTTTTTTCGAAAAAGTTAGTTTTGGTATAAGTTAGGTTTTTTCGAAAAAGATAGTTTTGGTATAAGTTAGGTTTTTTCGAAAAAGTTAGTTTTGGTATAAGTTAGGTTTTTAAGAAAAAGTTAGGTTTTTAAGAAAAAGTTAGTTGTGGTATAAGTTAGGTTTTTAAGAAAAAGTTAGTTTTGGTATAAGTTAGGTTTTTTCGAAAAAGTTAGTTTTGGTATAAGTTAGGTTTTTTCGAAAAAGTTAGTTTTGGTATAAGTTAGGTTTTTTCGAAAAAGTTAGTTTTGGTATAAGTTAGGTTTTTTCGAAAAAGTTAGCTTTGGTATAAGTTAGGTTTTTGAGAAAAAGTTATTTTTTTGAGAAAAAGTTAGTTTTGGTATAAGTTAGGTTTTTTCGAAAAAGTTGGTTTTGGTATAAGTTAGGTTTTTTCGAAAAAGTTAGTTTTGGTATAAGTTAGGTTTTTTAGAAAAAGTAAGTTTTGGTATAAGTTAGGTTTTTTCGAAAAAGTTAGTTTTGGTATAAGTTAGGTTTTTTCGAAAAAGTTAGTTTTGGTATAAGTTAGGTTTTTTCGAAAAAGTTAGTTTTGGTATAAGTTAGGTTTTTGAGAAAAAGTTAGTTTTGGTATAAGTTAGGTTTTTTCGAAAAAGTTAGTTTTGGTATAAGTTAGGTTTTTTCGAAAAAGTTAGTTTTGGTATAAGTTAGGTTTTTTCGAAAAAGTTAGTTTTGGTATAAGTTAGGTTTTTGAGAAAAAGTTAGGTTTTAAGAAAAAGTTAGTTTTGGTATAAGTTAGGTTTTTTCGAAAAAGTTGGTTTTGGTATAAGTTAGGTTTTTTCGAAAAAGTTAGTTTTGGTATAAGTTAGGTTTTTTAGAAAAAGTAAGTTTTGGTATAAGTTAGGTTTTTTCGAAAAAGTTAGTTTTGGTATAAGTTAGGTTTTTTCGAAAAAGTTAGTTTTGGTATAAGTTAGGTTTTTTCGAAAAAGTTAGTTTTGGTATAAGTTAGGTTTTTAGAAAAAGTTAGGTTTTTAAGAAAAAGTTAGTTTTGGTATAAGTTAGGTTTTTTCGAAAAAGTTGGTTTTGGTATAAGTTAGGTTTTTTCGAAAAAGTTAGTTTTGGTATAAGTTAGGTTTTTTCGAAAAAGTTAGTTTTGGTATAAGTTAGGTTTTTGAGAAAAAGTTAGTTTTGGTATAAGTTAGGTTTTTTCGAAAAAGTTAGTTTTGGTATAAGTTAGGTTTTTTTCGAAAAAGTTAGTTTTGGTATAAGTTAGGTTTTTTCGAAAAAGTTAGTTTTGGTATAAGTTAGGTTTTTGAGAAAAAGTTAGGTTTTTAAGAAAAAGTTAGTTTTGGTATAAGTTAGGTTTTTGAGAAAAAGTAAGGTTTTTTAGAATAAGTTAGTTTTGGTAAAAGTTAGGTTTTTTCGAAAAAGTTAGTTTTGGTATAAGTTAGGTTTTTTCGAAAAAGTTAGTTTTGGTATAAGTTAGGTTTTTTCGAAAAAGTTAGTTTTGGTATAAGTTAGGTTTTTTCGAAAAAGTTAGTTTTGGTATAAGTTAGGTTTTTTCGAAAAAGTTAGTTTTGGTATAAGTTAGGTTTTTGAGAAAAAGTTAGTTTTGGTATAAGTTAGGTTTTTTCGAAAAAGTTAGTTTTTGGTATAAGTTAGGTTTTTGAGAAAAAGTTAGTTTTGGTATAAGTTAGGTTTTTTCGAAAAAGTTAGTTTTGGTATAAGTTAGGTTTTTTCGAAAAAGTTAGTGTTGGTATAACTTAGGTTTTTTCGAAAAAGTTAGTTTTGGTATAAGTTAGGTTTTTGAGAAAAAGTTAGTTTTGGTATAAGTTAGGTTTTTTCGAAAAAGTTAGTTTTGGTATAAGTTAGGTTTTTGAGAAAAAGTTAGTTTTGGTATAAGTTATGTTTTTTCGAAAAAGTTGGTTTTGGTATAAGTTAGGTTTTTGAGAAAAAGTTAGTTTTGGTATAAGTTAGGTTTTTTAGAAAAAGTAAGTTTTGGTATAAGTTAGGTTTTTTAGAAAAAGTTAGGTTTTTAAGAAAAAGTTAGTTTTGGTATAAGTTAGGTTTTTGAGAAAAAGTAAGGTTTTTTAGAATAAGTTAGTTTTGGTAAAAGTTAGGTTTTTTCGAAAAAGTTAGTTGTGGTATAAGTTAGGTTTTTTCGAAAAAGTTAGTTTTGGTATAAGTTAGGTTTTTTCGAAAAAGTTAGTTTTGGTATAAGTTAGGTTTTTAAGAAAAAGTTAGTTTTGGTATAAGTTATGTTTTTTCGAAAAAGTTAGTTTTGGTATAAGTTAGGTTTTTGAGAAAAAGTTAGTTTTGGTATAAGTTAGGTTTTTAAGAAAAAATTAGTTTTGGTATAAGTTAGGTTTTTTAGAAAAAGTTAGGTTTTTAAGAAAAAGTTAGTTTTGGTATAAGTTAGGTTTTTGAGAAAAAGTAAGGTTTTTTAGAATAAGTTAGTTTTGGTAAAAGTTAGGTTTTTTCGAAATAGTTAGTTGTGGTATAAGTTAGGTTTTTTCGAAAAAGTTAGTTTTGGTATAAGTTAGGTTTTTAAGAAAAAGTTAGTTTTGGTATAAGTTAGGTTTTTTAGAAAAAGTTAGTTTTGGTAAAAGTTAGGTTTTTTAGAATAAGTTAGTTTTTTTATAAGTTAAGTTTTTTCGAAAAAGTTAGGTTTTTTCGAAAATGTTAGTTTTGGTATAAGTTAGGTTTTTTCGAAAAAGTTAGTTTTGGTATAAGTTAAGTTTTTTAGAATAAGTTAGTTTTGCTAAAAGTTAGGTTTTTTCGAAAAAGTTAGTTTTGGTATAAGCTAGGTTTTTTAGAAAAAGTTAGTTTTATTATAAGTTAGGTTTTTTCGAAAAAGTTAGGTTTTTTCGAAAAAGTTGGTTTTGGTATAAGTTAGGTTTTTGAGAAAAAGTTAGTTTTGGTATAAGTTAGGTTTTTTAGAAAAAGGTAAGTTTTGGTATAAGTTAGGTTTTTTAGAAAAAGTTAGGTTTTTAAGAAAAAGTTAGTTTTGGTATAAGTTAGGTTTTTGAGAAAAAGTAAGGTTTTTTAGAATAAGTTAGTTTTGGTATAAGTTAGGTTTTTTCGAAAAAGTTAGTTGTGGTATAAGTTAGGTTTTTTCGAAAAAGTTAGTTTTGGTATAAGTTAGGTTTTTTAGAAAAAGTTAGTTTTGGTATAAGTTAGGTTTTTTCGAAAAAGTTAGTTTTGGTAAAAGTTAGGTTTTTTCGAAAAAGTTAGTTGTGGTATAAGTTAGGTTTTTTCGAAAAAGTTAGTTTTGGTATAAGTTAGGTTTTTTCGAAAAAGTTAGTTTTGGTATAAGTTAGGTTTTTTCGAAAAAGTTAGTTTTGGTATAAGTTAGGTTTTTTCGAAAAAGTTAGTTTTGGTATAAGTTAGGTTTTTAAGAAAAAGTTAGGTTTTTAAGAAAAAGTTAGTTGTGGTATAAGTTAGGTTTTTAAGAAAAAGTTAGTTTTGGTATAAGTTAGGTTTTTTCGAAAAAGTTAGTTTTGGTATAAGTTAGGTTTTTTCGAAAAAGTTAGTTTTGGTATAAGTTAGGTTTTTTCGAAAAAGTTAGTTTTGGTATAAGTTAGGTTTTTTCGAAAAAGTTAGTTTTGGTATAAGTTAGGTTTTTAAGAAAAAGTTAGGTTTTTAAGAAAAAGTTAGTTGTGGTATAAGTTAGGTTTTTAAGAAAAAGTTAGTTTTGGTATAAGTTAGGTTTTTTCGAAAAAGTTAGTTTTGGTATAAGTTAGGTTTTTTCGAAAAAGTTAGTTTTGGTATAAGTTAGGTTTTTTCGAAAAAGTTAGTTTTGGTATAAGTTAGGTTTTTTCGAAAAAGTTAGTTTTGGTATAAGTTAGGTTTTTGAGAAAAAGTTAGTTTTGGTATAAGTTAGGTTTTTTCGAAAAAGTTAGTTTTGGTATAAGTTAGGTTTTTTCGAAAAAGTTAGTTTTGGTATAAGTTAGGTTTTTTCGAAAAAGTTAGTTTTGGTATAAGTTAGGTTTTTGAGAAAAAGTTAGGTTTTTAAGAAAAAGTTAGTTTTGGTATAAGTTAGGTTTTTTCGAAAAAGTTGGTTTTGGTATAAGTTAGGTTTTTTCGAAAAAGTTAGGTTTTTAAGAAAAAGTTAGTTGTGGTATAAGTTAGGTTTTTAAGAAAAAGTTAGTTTTGGTATAAGTTAGGTTTTTTCGAAAAAGTTAGTTTTGGTATAAGTTAGGTTTTTTCGAAAAAGTTAGTTTTGGTATAAGTTAGGTTTTTTCGAAAAAGTTAGTTTTGGTATAAGTTAGGTTTTTTCGAAAAAGTTAGTTTTGGTATAAGTTAGGTTTTTTCGAAAAAGTTAGTTTTGGTATAAGTTAGGTTTTTTCGAAAAAGTTAGTTTTGGTATAAGTTAGGTTTTTGAGAAAAAGTTATTTTTTTGAGAAAAAGTTAGTTTTGGTATAAGTTAGGTTTTTGAGAAAAAGTTGAGTTTTTAAGAAAAAGTTAGTTTTGGTATAAGTTAGGTTTTCGAGAAAAAGTTAGGTTTTTGAGAAAAAGTTTGTTTTGGTATAAGTTAGGTTTTTTAGAAAAAGTTAGTTTTGGTATAAGTTAGGTTTTTAAGAAAAAGTTAGGTTTTTAAGAAAAGTTAGTTTTGGTATAAGTTAGGTTTTTTCGAAAAAGTTAGTTTTGGTATAAGTTAGGTTTTTGAGAAAAAGTTAGTTTTGGTATAAGTTAGGTTTTTTCGAAAAAGTTAGTTTTGGTATAAGTTAGGTTTTTGAGAAAAAGTTAGTTTTGGTATAAGTTAGGTTTTTTCGAAAAAGTTAGTTTTGGTATAAGTTAGGTTTTTTCGAAAAAGTTAGTTTTGGTATAAGTTAGGTTTTTTCGAAAAAGTTAGTTTTGGTATAAGTTAGGTTTTTGAGAAAAAGTTAGGTTTTTAAGAAAAAGTTAGTTTTGGTATAAGTTAGGTTTTTTCGAAAAAGTTGGTTTTGGTATAAGTTAGGTTTTTTCGAAAAAGTTAGTTTTGGTATAAGTTAGGTTTTTTCGAAAAAGTTAGTTTTGGTATAAGTTAGGTTTTTAAGAAAAAGTTAGGTTTTTAAGAAAAAGTTAGTTGTGGTATAAGTTAGGTTTTTAAGAAAAAGTTAGTTTTGGTATAAGTTAGGTTTTTTCGAAAAAGTTAGTTTTGGTATAAGTTAGGTTTTTTCGAAAAAGTTAGTTTTGGTATAAGTCAGGTTTTTTCGAAAAAGTTAGTTTTGGTATAAGTTAGGTTTTTTCGAAAAAGTTAGTTTTGGTATAAGTTAGGTTTTTTCGAAAAAGTTAGTTTTGGTATAAGTTAGGTTTTTTCGAAAAAGTTAGTTTTGGTATAAGTTAGGTTTTTGAGAAAAAGTTATTTTTTTGAGAAAAAGTTAGTTTTGGTATAAGTTAGGTTTTTGAGAAAAAGTTGAGTTTTTAAGAAAAAGTTAGTTTTGGTATAAGTTAGGTTTTTGAGAAAAAGTTAGGTTTTTGAGAAAAAGTTTGTTTTGGTATAAGTTAGGTTTTTTAGAAAAAGTTAGTTTTGGTATAAGTTAGGTTTTTAAGAAAAAGTTAGGTTTTTAAGAAAAGTTAGTTTTGGTATAAGTTAGGTTTTTTCGAAAAAGTTAGTTTTGGTATAAGTTAGGTTTTTGAGAAAAAGTTAGTTTTGGTATAAGTTAGGTTTTTTCGAAAAAGTTAGTTTTGGTATAAGTTAGGTTTTTGAGAAAAAGTTAGTTTTGGTATAAGTTAGGTTTTTTCGAAAAAGTTAGTTTTGGTATAAGTTAGGTTTTTTCGAAAAAGTTAGTTTTGGTATAAGTTAGGTTTTTTCGAAAAAGTTAGTTTTGGTATAAGTTAGGTTTTTGAGAAAAAGTTAGGTTTTTAAGAAAAAGTTAGTTTTGGTATAAGTTAGGTTTTTTCGAAAAAGTTGGTTTTGGTATAAGTTAGGTTTTTTCGAAAAAGTTAGTTTTGGTAAAAGTTAGGTTTTTTCGAAAAAGTTAGTTGTGGTATAAGTTAGGTTTTTTCGAAAAAGTTAGTTTTGGTATAAGTTAGGTTTTTTCGAAAAAGTTAGTTTTGGTATAAGTTAGGTTTTTTCGAAAAAGTTAGTTTTGGTATAAGTTAGGTTTTTAAGAAAAAGTTAGTTTTGGTATAAGTTAGGTTTTTTCGAAAAAGTTAGTTTTGGTATAAGTTAGGTTTTTTAGAATAAGTTAGTTTTTTTATAAGTTAAGTTTTTTCGAAAAAGTTAGGTTTTTTCGAAAAAGTTAGTTTTGGTATAAGTTAGGTTTTTTCGAAAAAGTTAGTTTTGGTATACGTTAGGTTTTTTAGAAAAAGTTAGTTTTGGTATAAGTTAAGTTTTTTAGAATAAGTTAGTTTTGCTAAAAGTTAGGTTTTTTCGAAAAAGTTAGTTTTGGTATAAGTTAGGTTTTTTCGAAAAAGTTAGTTTTGGTATAAGTTAGGTTTTTTCGAAAAAGTTAGTTTTGGTATAAGTTAGGTTTTTGAGAAAAAGTTAGTTTTGGTATAAGTTAGGTTTTTTCGAAAAAGTTAGTTTTGGTATAAGTTAGGTTTTTAAGAAAAAGTTAGGTTTTTTCGAAAAAGTTAGTTTTGGTATAAGTTAGGTTTTTTCGAAAAAGTTAGTTTTGGTATAAGTTAGGTTTTTGAGAAAAAGTTAGTTTTGGTATAAGTTAGGTTTTTGAGAAAAAGTTAGTTTTGGTATAAGTTAGGTTTTTTCGAAAAAGTTAGTTTTGGTATAAGTTAGGTTTTTTCGAAAAAGTTAGTTTTGGTATAAGTTAGGTTTTTGAGAAAAAGTTAGTTTTGGTATAAGTTAGGTTTTTTCGAAAAAGTTAGTTTTGGTATAAGTTAGGTTTTTGAGAAAAAGTTAGGTTTTTAAGAAAAAGTTAGTTGTGGTATAAGTTAGGTTTTTAAGAAAAAGTTAGTTTTGGTATAAGTTAGGTTTTTTCGAAAAAGTTAGTTTTGGTATAAGTTAGGTTTTTTCGAAAAAGTTAGTTTTGGTATAAGTTAGGTTTTTGAGAAAAAGTTAGTTTTGGTATAAGTTAGGTTTTTTCGAAAAAGTTAGTTTTGGTATAAGTTAGGTTTTTGAGAAAAGTTAGTTTTGGTATAAGTTAGGTTTTTGAGAAAAAGTTAGTTTTGGTATAAGTTAGGTTTTTTCGAAAAAGTTAGTTTTGGTATAAGTTAGGTTTTTTCGAAAAAGTTAGTTTTGGTATAAGTTAGGTTTTTTCGAAAAAGTTAGTTTTGGTATAAGTTAGGTTTTTGAGAAAAAGTTAGGTTTTTAAGAAAAAGTTAGTTTTGGTATAAGTTAGGTTTTTTCGAAAAAGTTGGTTTTGGTATAAGTTAGGTTTTTTCGAAAAAGTTAGTTTTGGTAAAAGTTAGGTTTTTTCGAAAAAGTTAGTTGTGGTATAAGTTAGGTTTTTTCGAAAAAGTTAGTTTTGGTATAAGTTAGGTTTTTTCGAAAAAGTTAGTTTTGGTATAAGTTAGGTTTTTTCGAAAAAGTTAGTTTTGGTATAAGTTAGGTTTTTAAGAAAAAGTTAGTTTTGGTATAAGTTAGGTTTTTTCGAAAAAGTTAGTTTTGGTATAAGTTAGGTTTTTTAGAATAAGTTAGTTTTTTTATAAGTTAAGTTTTTTCGAAAAAGTTAGGTTTTTTCGAAAAAGTTAGTTTTGGTATAAGTTAGGTTTTTTCGAAAAAGTTAGTTTTGGTATACGTTAGGTTTTTTAGAAAAAGTTAGTTTTGGTATAAGTTAAGTTTTTTAGAATAAGTTAGTTTTGCTAAAAGTTAGGTTTTTTCGAAAAAGTTAGTTTTGGTATAAGTTAGGTTTTTTCGAAAAAGTTAGTTTTGGTATAAGTTAGGTTTTTGAGAAAAAGTTAGTTTTGGTATAAGTTAGGTTTTTTCGAAAAAGTTAGTTTTGGTATAAGTTAGGTTTTTAAGAAAAAGTTAGGTTTTTTCGAAAAAGTTAGTTTTGGTATAAGTTAGGTTTTTTCGAAAAAGTTAGTTTTGGTATAAGTTAGGTTTTTGAGAAAAAGTTAGTTTTGGTATAAGTTAGGTTTTTGAGAAAAAGTTAGTTTTGGTATAAGTTAGGTTTTTTCGAAAAAGTTAGTTTTGGTATAAGTTAGGTTTTTTCGAAAAAGTTAGTTTTGGTATAAGTTAGGTTTTTGAGAAAAAGTTAGTTTTGGTATAAGTTAGGTTTTTTCGAAAAAGTTAGTTTTGGTATAAGTTAGGTTTTTGAGAAAAAGTTAGGTTTTTAAGAAAAAGTTAGTTGTGGTATAAGTTAGGTTTTTAAGAAAAAGTTAGTTTTGGTATAAGTTAGGTTTTTTCGAAAAAGTTAGTTTTGGTATAAGTTAGGTTTTTTCGAAAAAGTTAGTTTTGGTATAAGTTAGGTTTTTGAGAAAAAGTTAGTTTTGGTATAAGTTAGGTTTTTTCGAAAAAGTTAGTTTTGGTATAAGTTAGGTTTTTGAGAAAAGTTAGTTTTGGTATAAGTTAGGTTTTTGAGAAAAAGTTAGTTTTGGTATAAGTTAGGTTTTTTCGAAAAAGTTAGTGTTGGTATAAGTTAGGTTTTTTCGAAAAAGTTAGTTTTGGTATAAGTTAGGTTTTTGAGAAAAAGTTAGTTTTGGTATAAGTTAGGTTTTTTCGAAAAAGTTAGTTTTGGTATAAGTTAGGTTTTTGAGAAAAAGTTAGTTTTGGTATAAGTTATGTTTTTTCGAAAAAGTTGGTTTTGGTATAAGTTAGGTTTTTGAGAAAAAGTTAGTTTTGGTATAAGTTAGGTTTTTTAGAAAAAGTAAGTTTTGGTATAAGTTAGGTTTTTTAGAAAAAGTTAGGTTTTTAAGAAAAAGTTAGTTTTGGTATAAGTTAGGTTTTTGAGAAAAAGTAAGGTTTTTTAGAATAAGTTAGTTTTGGTAAAAGTTAGGTTTTTTCGAAAAAGTTAGTTGTGGTATAAGTTAGGTTTTTTCGAAAAAGTTAGTTTTGGTATAAGTTAGGTTTTTTCGAAAAAGTTAGTTTTGGTATAAGTTAGGTTTTTAAGAAAAAGTTAGGTTTTTAAGAAAAGTTAGATTTGGTATAAGTTAGGTTTTTTCGAAAAAGTTAGTTTTGGTATAAGTTAGGTTTTTGAGAAAAAGTTAGTTTTGGTATAAGTTAGGTTTTTTCGAAAAAGTTAGTTTTGGTATAAGTTAGGTTTTTGAGAAAAAGTTAGTTTTGGTATAAGTTAGGTTTTTTCGAAAAAGTTAGTTTTGGTATAAGTTAGGTTTTTTCGAAAAAGTTAGTTTTGGTATAAGTTAGGTTTTTTCGAAAAAGTTAGTTTTGGTATAAGTTAGGTTTTTGAGAAAAAGTTAGGTTTTTAAGAAAAAGTTAGTTTTGGTATAAGTTAGGTTTTTTCGAAAAAGTTGGTTTTGGTATAAGTTAGGTTTTTTCGAAAAAGTTAGTTTTGGTAAAAGTTAGGTTTTTTCGAAAAAGTTAGTTGTGGTATAAGTTAGGTTTTTTCGAAAAAGTTAGTTTTGGTATAAGTTAGGTTTTTTCGAAAAAGTTAGTTTTGGTATAAGTTAGGTTTTTTCGAAAAAGTTAGTTTTGGTATAAGTTAGGTTTTTTCGAAAAAGTTAGTTTTGGTATAAGTTAGGTTTTTTAGAAAAAGTTAGTTTTATTATAAGTTAGGTTTTTTCGAAAAAGTTAGGTTTTTAAGAAAAAGTTAGTTTTGGTATAAGTTAGGTTTTTTCGAAAAAGTTGGTTTTGGTATAAGTTAGGTTTTTGAGAAAAAGTTAGTTTTGGTATAAGTTTGGTTTTCTAGAAAAAGTAAGTTTTGGTATAAGTTAGGTTTTTTAGAAAAAGTTAGGTTTTTAAGAAAAAGTTAGTTGTGGTATAAGTTAGGTTTTTTCGAAAAAGTTAGTTTTGGTATAAGTTAGGTTTTTTAGAAAAAGTTAGTTTTGGTATAAGTTAGGTTTTTTCGAAAAAGTTAGTTTTGGTATAAGTTACTTTTTTGAGAAAAAGTAAGGTTTTTTAGAATAAGTTAGTTTTGGTAAAAGTTAGGTTTTTTCGAAAAAGTTAGTTGTGGTATAAGTTAGGTTTTTTCGAAAAAGTTAGTTTTGGTATAAGTTAGGTTTTTTCGAAAAAGTTAGTTTTGGTATAAGTTAGGTTTTTAAGAAAAAGTTAGGTTTTTAAGAAAAAGTTAGTTGTGGTATAAGTTAGGTTTTTTCGAAAAAGTTGGTTTTGGTATAAGTTAGGTTTTTTCGAAAAAGTTAGTTTTGGTATACGTTAGGTTTTTGAGAAAAAGTTAGTTTTGGTATAAGTTAGGTTTTTTCGAAAAAGTTAGTTTTGGTAAAAGTTAGGTTTTTTCGAAAAAGTTAGTTGTGGTATAAGTTAGGTTTTTTCGAAAAAGTTAGTTTTGGTATAAGTTAGGTTTTTTCGAAAAAGTTAGTTTTGGTATAAGTTAGGTTTTTAAGAAAAAGTTAGGTTTTTAAGAAAAAGTTAGTTGTGGTATAAGTTAGGTTTTTAAGAAAAAGTTAGTTTTGGTATAAGTTAGGTTTTTTCGAAAAAGTTAGTTTTGGTATAAGTTAGGTTTTTTCGAAAAAGTTAGTTGTGGTATAAGTTAGGTTTTTTCGAAAAAGTTAGTTTTGGTATAAGTTAGGTTTTTTCGAAAAAGTTAGTTTTGGTATAAGTTAGGTTTTTAAGAAAAAGTTAGGTTTTTAAGAAAAAGTTAGTTGTGGTATAAGTTAGGTTTTTAAGAAAAAGTTAGTTTTGGTATAAGTTAGGTTTTTTCGAAAAAGTTAGTTTTGGTATAAGTTAGGTTTTTTCGAAAAAGTTAGTTTTGGTATAAGTTAGGTTTTTTCGAAAAAGTTAGTTTTGGTATAAGTTAGGTTTTTTCGAAAAAGTTAGTTTTGGTATAAGTTAGGTTTTTGAGAAAAAGTTAGTTTTGGTATAAGTTAGGTTTTTTCGAAAAAGTTAGTTTTGGTATAAGTTAGGTTTTTGAGAAAAAGTTAGTTTTGGTATAAGTTAGGTTTTTTCGAAAAAGTTAGTTTTGGTATAAGTTAGGTTTTTTCGAAAAAGTTAGTTTTGGTATAAGTTAGGTTTTTTCGAAAAAGTTAGTTTTGGTATAAGTTAGGTTTTTTCGAAAAAGTTAGTTTTGGTATAAGTTAGGTTTTTAAGAAAAAGTTAGGTTTTTTCGAAAAAGTTAGTTTTGGTATAAGTTAGGTTTTTTTGAAAAAGTTAGTTTTGGTATAAGTTAGGTTTTTGAGAAAAAGTTAGTTTTGGTATAAGTTAGGTTTTTTCGAAAAAGTTAGTTTTGGTATAAGTTAGGTTTTTTCGAAAAAGTTAGTTTTGGTATAAGTTAGGTTTTTTCGAAAAAGTTAGTTTTGGTATAAGTTAGGTTTTTTCGAAAAAGTTAGTTTTGGTATAAGTTAGGTTTTTTCGAAAAAGTTAGGTTTTTTCGAAAAAGTTAGTTTTGGTATAAGTTAGGTTTTTTCGAAAAAGTTAGTTTTGGTATAAGTTAGGTTTTTGAGAAAAAGTTAGTTTTGGTATAAGTTAGGTTTTTTCGAAAAAGTTAGTTTTGGTATAAGTTAGGTTTTTTCGAAAAAGTTAGTTTTGGTATAAGTTAGGTTTTTTCGAAAAAGTTAGTTTTGGTATAAGTTAGGTTTTTTCGAAAAAGTTAGTTTTGGTATAAGTTAGGTTTTTAAGAAAAAGTTAGGTTTTTTCGAAAAAGTTAGTTTTGGTATAAGTTAGGTTTTTTCGAAAAAGTTAGTTTTGGTATAAGTTAGGTTTTTGAGAAAAAGTTAGTTTTGGTATACGTTAGGTTTTTTCGAAAAAGTAAGTTTTGGTATAAGTTAGGTTTTTTCGAAAAAGTTAGTTTTGATATAAGTTAGGTTTTTTCGAAAAAGATAGTTTTGGTATAAGTTAGGTTTTTTCGAAAAAGTTAGTTTTGGTATAAGTTAGGTTTTTAAGAAAAAGTTAGGTTTTTTAAAAAAGTTAGTTTTGGTATAAGTTAGGTTTTTTCGAAATAGTTAGTTTTAATATAAGTTAGGTTTTTTCGAAAAATTAGTTTTTTTAGAAAAAGTTAGGTTTGGTATAAGTTAGGTTTTTGAGAAAAAGTTAGTTTTGGTATAAGTTAGGTTTTTAAGAAAAAGTTAGTTTTGGTATAAGTTAGGTTTTTTCGAAAAAGTTAGTTTTGGTATAAGTTAGGTTTTTGAGAAAAAGTTAGTTTTGGTATAAGTTAGGTTTTTAAGAAAAAGTTAGGTTTTTAAGAAAAGTTAGTTTTGGTATAAGTTAGGTTTTTTCGAAAAAGTTAGTTTTGGTATAAGTTAGGTTTTTGAGAAAAAGTTAGTTTTGGTATAAGTTAGGTTTTTTCGAAAAAGTTAGTTTTGGTATAAGTTAGGTTTTTGAGAAAAAGTTAGTTTTGGTATAAGTTAGGTTTTTTCGAAAAAGTTAGTTTTGGTATAAGTTAGGTTTTTTAGAAAAAGTTAGTTTTGGTATAAGTTAGGTTTTTTCGAAAAAGTTAGTTTTGGTAATAGATAGGTTTTTTCGAAAAAGTTAGTTTTGGTATAAGTTAGGTTTTTTAGAAAAAGTTAATTTTGGTAAAAGTTAGGTTTTTTAGAATAAGTTAGTTTTGGTATAAGTTAAGTTTTTTCGAAAAAGTTAGGTTTTTTCGAAAAAGTTAGTTTTGCTACAAGTTAGGTTTTTTCGAAAAAGTTAGTTTTGGTATAAGTTAGGTTTTTTAGAAAAAGTTAGTTTTGGTATAAGTTAGGTTTTTTCGAAAAAGTTAGGTTTTTTAGAAAAAGTTAGTTTTGGTATAAGTTAGGTTTTTGAGAAAAAGTTAGTTTTGGTATAAGTTAGGTTTTTTAGAAAAAGTTAGTTTTGGTATAAGTTAGGTTTTTAAGAAAAGTTAGTTTTGGTATAAGTTAGGTTTTTTCGAAAAAGTTAGTTTTGGTATAAGTTAGGTTTTTTCGAAAAAGTTAGTTTTGGTATAAGTTAGGTTTTTTCGAAAAAGTTAGTTTTGGTATAAGTTAGGTTTTTTCGAAAAAGTTAGTTTTGGTATAAGTTAGGTTTTTAAGAAAAAGTTAGGTTTTTGAGAAAAAGTTAGTTTTGGTATAAGTTAGGTTTTTTCGAAAAAGTTAGTTTGTGTAAAAGTTAGGTTTTTTCGAAAAATTAGTTTTTTTAGAAAAAGTTAGTTTTTGTAAAAGTTAGGTTTTTTCGAAAAAGTTGGGTTTTTTAGAAAAAGTTAGTTTTGGTATAAGTTAGGTTTTTTCGAAAAAGTTAGTTTTGGTATAAGTTAGGTTTTTTCGAAAAAGTTAGTTTTGGTATAAGTTAGGTTTTTTTGAAAAAGTTAGTTTTGGTAAAAGTTAGATTTTTTAGAATAAGTTAGTTTTGGTATAAGTTAGGTTTTTTCGAAAAAGTTAGTTTTGCTATAAGTTAGGTTTTTTCGAAAAAGTTAGTTTTGGTATACGTAAGGTTTTTTCGAAAAAGTTAGTTTTGGTATAAGTTAGGTTTTTTCGAAAAAGTTAGTTTTGGTATAAGTTAGGTTTTTAAGAAAAAGTTAGGTTTTTTCGAAAAAGTTAGTTTTGGTATAAGTTAGGCTTTTTCGAAAAAGTTAGTTTTGGTATAAGTTAGGTTTTTTCGAAAAAGTTAGTTTTGGTATAAGTTAGGTTTTTTCGAAAAAGTTAGTTTTGGTATACGTTAGGTTTTTGAGAAAAAGTTAGTTTTGGTATAAGTTAGGTTTTTTAGAAAAAGTTAGTTTTGGTATAAGTTAGGTTTTTAAGAAAAAGTTAGTTTTTGTATAAGTTAGGTTTTTTAGAAAAAGTTAGTTTTGGTATAAGTTAGGTTTTTTCGAAAAAGTTAGTTTTGGTATAAGTAAGGTTTTTAAGAAAAAGTTAGGTTTTTAAGAAAAAGTTAGTTTTGGTATAAGTTAGGTTTTTTCGAAAAAGTTAGTTTTGGTATAAGTTAGGTTTTTTCGAAAAAGTTAGTTTTGGTATAAGTTAGGTTTTTTCGAAAAAGTTAGTTTTGGTATAAGTTAGGTTTTTTCGAAAAAGTTAGGTTTTTTCGAAAAAGTTAGTTTTGGTATAAGTTAGGTTTTTTCGAAAAAGTTAGTTTTGGTATACGTTAGGTTTTTTCGAAAAAGTTAGTTTTGGTATAAGTTAGGTTTTTTAGAAAAAGTTAGTTTTGGTAAAAGTTAGGTTTTTTAGAATAAGTTAGTTTTGGTATAAGTTAAGTTTTTTCGAAAAAGTTAGGTTTTTTCGAAAAAGTTAGTTTTGCTAAAAGTTAGGTTTTTTCGAAAAAGTTAGTTTTGGTATAAGTTAGGTTTTTTAGAAAAAGTTAGTTTTGGTATAAGTTAGGTTTTTTCGAAAAAGTTAGGTTTTTTAGAAAAAGTTAGTTTTGGTATAAGTTAGGTTTTTGAGAAAAAGTTAGTTTTGGTATAAGTTAGGTTTTTGAGAAAAAGTTAGTTTTGGTATAAGTTAGGTTTTTTAGAAAAAGTTAGTTTTGGTATAAGTTAGGTTTTTGAGAAAAAGTTAGGTTTTTTCGAAAAAGTTAGTTTTGGTATAAGTTAGGTTTTTTCGAAAAAGTTAGGTTTTTTCGAAAAAGTTAGTTGTGGTATAAGTTAGGTTTTTTTCGAAAAAGTTAGTTTTGGTATAAGTTAGGTTTTTTCGAAAAAGTTAGTTTTGGTATAAGTTAGGTTTTTTCGAAAAAGTTAGTTTTGGTATAAGTTAGGTTTTTTCGAAAAAGTTAGTTTTGGCATAAGTTAGGTTTTTAAGAAAAAGTTAGGTTTTTAAGAAAAAGTTAGTTGTGGTATAAGTTAGGTTTTTTCGAAAAAGTTAGTTTTGGTATAAGTTAGGTTTTTTCGAAAAAGTTAGTTTTGGTATAAGTTAGGTTTTTTCGAAAAAGTTAGTTTTGGTATAAGTTAGGTTTTTTCGAAAAAGTTAGGTTTTTTCGAAAAAGTTAGTTTTGGTATAAGTTAGGTTTTTTCGAAAAAGTTAGTTTTGGTATAAGTTAGGTTTTTGAGAAAAAGTTAGTTTTGGTATAAGTTAGGTTTTTTCGAAAAAGTTAGTTTTGGTATAAGTTAGGTTTTTTCGAAAAAGTTAGTTTTGGTATAAGTTAGGTTTTTTCGAAAAAGTTAGTTTTGGTATAAGTTAGGTTTTTTCGAAAAAGTTAGTTTTGGTATAAGTTAGGTTTTTAAGAAAAAGTTAGGTTTTTTCGAAAAAGTTAGTTTTGGTATAAGTTAGGTTTTTTCGAAAAAGTTAGTTTTGGTATAAGTTAGGTTTTTGAGAAAAAGTTAGTTTTGGTATACGTTAGGTTTTTTCGAAAAAGTTAGTTTTGGTATAAGTTAGGTTTTTTCGAAAAAGTTAGTTTTGATATAAGTTAGGTTTTTTCGAAAAAGTTAGTTTTGGTATAAGTTAGGTTTTTTCGAAAAAGTTAGTTTTGGTATAAGTTAGGTTTTTAAGAAAAAGTTAGGTTTTTTAAAAAAGTTAGTTTTGGTATAAGTTAGGTTTTTTCGAAATAGTTAGTTTTAATATAAGTTAGGTTTTTTCGAAAAATTAGTTTTTTTAGAAAAAGTTAGGTTTGGTATAAGTTAGGTTTTTGAGAAAAAGTTAGTTTTGGTATAAGTTAGGTTTTTAAGAAAAAGTTAGTTTTGGTATAAGTTAGGTTTTTTCGAAAAAGTTAGTTTTGGTATAAGTTAGGTTTTTGAGAAAAAGTTAGTTTTGGTATAAGTTAGGTTTTTAAGAAAAAGTTAGGTTTTTAAGAAAAGTTAGTTTTGGTATAAGTTAGGTTTTTTCGAAAAAGTTAGTTTTGGTATAAGTTAGGTTTTTGAGAAAAAGTTAGTTTTGGTATAAGTTAGGTTTTTTCGAAAAAGTTAGTTTTGGTATAAGTTAGGTTTTTGAGAAAAAGTTAGTTTTGGTATAAGTTAGGTTTTTTCGAAAAAGTTAGTTTTGGTATAAGTTAGGTTTTTTAGAAAAAGTTAGTTTTGGTATAAGTTAGGTTTTTTCGAAAAAGTTAGTTTTGGTAATAGATAGGTTTTTTCGAAAAAGTTAGTTTTGGTATAAGTTAGGTTTTTTAGAAAAAGTTAATTTTGGTAAAAGTTAGGTTTTTTAGAATAAGTTAGTTTTGGTATAAGTTAAGTTTTTTCGAAAAAGTTAGGTTTTTTCGAAAAAGTTAGTTTTGCTACAAGTTAGGTTTTTTCGAAAAAGTTAGTTTTGGTATAAGTTAGGTTTTTTAGAAAAAGTTAGTTTTGGTATAAGTTAGGTTTTTTCGAAAAAGTTAGGTTTTTTAGAAAAAGTTAGTTTTGGTATAAGTTAGGTTTTTGAGAAAAAGTTAGTTTTGGTATAAGTTAGGTTTTTTAGAAAAAGTTAGTTTTGGTATAAGTTAGGTTTTTAAGAAAAGTTAGTTTTGGTATAAGTTAGGTTTTTTCGAAAAAGTTAGTTTTGGTATAAGTTAGGTTTTTTCGAAAAAGTTAGTTTTGGTATAAGTTAGGTTTTTTCGAAAAAGTTAGTTTTGGTATAAGTTAGGTTTTTTCGAAAAAGTTAGTTTTGGTATAAGTTAGGTTTTTAAGAAAAAGTTAGGTTTTTGAGAAAAAGTTAGTTTTGGTATAAGTTAGGTTTTTTCGAAAAAGTTAGTTTGTGTAAAAGTTAGGTTTTTTCGAAAAATTAGTTTTTTTAGAAAAAGTTAGTTTTTGTAAAAGTTAGGTTTTTTCGAAAAAGTTGGGTTTTTTAGAAAAAGTTAGTTTTGGTATAAGTTAGGTTTTTTCGAAAAAGTTAGTTTTGGTATAAGTTAGGTTTTTTCGAAAAAGTTAGTTTTGGTATAAGTTAGGTTTTTTTGAAAAAGTTAGTTTTGGTAAAAGTTAGATTTTTTAGAATAAGTTAGTTTTGGTATAAGTTAGGTTTTTTCGAAAAAGTTAGTTTTGCTATAAGTTAGGTTTTTTCGAAAAAGTTAGTTTTGGTATACGTAAGGTTTTTTCGAAAAAGTTAGTTTTGGTATAAGTTAGGTTTTTTCGAAAAAGTTAGTTTTGGTATAAGTTAGGTTTTTAAGAAAAAGTTAGGTTTTTTCGAAAAAGTTAGTTTTGGTATAAGTTAGGCTTTTTCGAAAAAGTTAGTTTTGGTATAAGTTAGGTTTTTTCGAAAAAGTTAGTTTTGGTATAAGTTAGGTTTTTTCGAAAAAGTTAGTTTTGGTATACGTTAGGTTTTTGAGAAAAAGTTAGTTTTGGTATAAGTTAGGTTTTTTAGAAAAAGTTAGTTTTGGTATAAGTTAGGTTTTTAAGAAAAAGTTAGTTTTTGTATAAGTTAGGTTTTTTAGAATAAGTTAGTTTTGGTATAAGTTAGGTTTTTTCGAAAAAGTTAGTTTTGGTATAAGTTAGGTTTTTTAGAAAAAGTTAGGTTTTTTCGAAAAAGTTAGTTTTGGTATAAGTTAGGTTTTTAAGAAAAAGTTAGTTTTGGTATAAGTTAGGTTTTTTCGAAAAAGTTAGTTTTGGTATAAGTTAGGTTTTTTCGAAAAAGTTAGTTTTGGTATAAGTTAGGTTTTTAAGAAAAAGTTAGTTTTGGTAAAAGTTAGGTTTTTGAGAAAAAGTTAGGTTTTTTCGAAAAAGTTAGTTTTGGTATAAGTTAGGTTTTTATGAAAAAGTTAGGTTTTTTCGAAAAAGTTAGTTTTGGTAAAAGTTAGGTTTTTTCGAAAAAGTTAGTTTTGGTATAAGTTAGGTTTTTGAGAAAAAGTTAGTTTTGGTATAAATTAGGTTTTTTCGAAAAAGTTAGTGTTGGTATAAGTTAGGTTTTTTCGAAAAAGTTAGTTTTTTTATAAGTTAGGTTTTTATGAAAAAGTTAGTTTTGGTATAAGTTAGGTTTTTTCGAAAAAGTTAGTTTTGGTATAAGTTAGGTTTTTGAGAAAAAGTTAGTTTTGGTATAAGTTAGGTTTTTTCGAAAAAGTTAGTTTTGGTATAAGTTAGGTTTTTTCGAAAAAGTTAGTTTTGGTATAAGTTAGGTTTTTTCGAAAAAGTTAGTTTTGGTATAAGTTAGGTTTTTTCGAAAAAGTTAGTTTTGGTATAAGTTAGGTTTTTTCGAAAAAGTTAGTTTTGGTATAAGTTAGGTTTTTGAGAAAAAGTTAGTTTTGGTATAAGTTAGGTTTTTTCGAAAAAGTTAGTTTTGGTATAAGTTAGGTTTTTTCGAAAAAGTTAGTTTTGGTATAAGTTAGGTTTTTTCGAAAAAGTTAGCTTTGGTATAAGTTAGGTTTTTGAGAAAAAGTTATTTTTTTGAGAAAAAGTTTGTTTTGGTATAAGTTAGGTTTTTGAGAAAAAGTTGAGTTTTTAAGAAAAAGTTAGTTTTGGTATAAGTTAGGTTTTTGAGAAAAAGTTAGGTTTTTGAGAAAAAGTTAGTTTTGGTATAAGTTAGGTTTTTTAGAAAAAGTTAGTTTTGGTATAAGTTAGGTTTTTAAGAAAAAGTTAGGTTTTTAAGAAAAGTTAGTTTTGGTATAAGTTAGGTTTTTTCGAAAAAGTTAGTTTTGGTATAAGTTAGGTTTTTGAGAAAAAGTTAGTTTTGGTATAAGTTAGGTTTTTTCGAAAAAGTTAGTTTTGGTATAAGTTAGGTTTTTGAGAAAAAGTTAGTTTTGGTATAAGTTAGGTTTTTTCGAAAAAGTTAGTTTTGGTATAAATTAGGTTTTTTCGAAAAAGTTAGCTTTGGTATAAGTTAGGTTTTTGAGAAAAAGTTATTTTTTTGAGAAAAAGTTAGTTTTGGTATAAGTTAGGTTTTTGAGAAAAAGTTGAGTTTTTAAGAAAAAGTTAGTTTTGGTATAAGTTAGGTTTTTGAGAAAAAGTTAGGTTTTTAAGAAAAGTTAGTTGTGGTATAAGTTAGGTTTTTTAGAAAAAGTTAGTTTTGGTATAAGTTAGGTTTTTGAGAAAAAGTAAGGTTTTTTAGAATAAGTTAGTTTTGGTAAAAGTTAGGTTTTTTCGAAAAAGTTAGTTTTGGTATAAGTTAGGTTTTTTCGAAAAAGTTAGTTTTGGTATAAGTTAGGTTTTTTCGAAAAAGTTAGTTTTGGTATAAGTTAGGTTTTTTCGAAAAAGTTAGTTTTGGTATAAGTTAGGTTTTTTCGAAAAAGTTAGTTTTGGTATAAGTTAGGTTTTTTCGAAAAAGTTAGTTTTGGTATAAGTTAGGTTTTTTCGAAAAAGTTAGTTTTGGTATAAATTAGGTTTTTTCGAAAAAGTTAGTTTTGGTATAAGTTAGGTTTTTTTAGAAAAAGTTAGTTTTGGTATAAGTTAGGTTTTTAAGAAAAAGTTAGTTTTGGTATAAGTTAGGTTTTTATGAAAAAGTTAGTTTTGGTATAAGTTAGGTTTTTGAGAAAAAGTTAGTTTTGGTATAAGTTAGGTTTTTTCGAAAAAGTTAGTTTTGGTATAAGTTAGGTTTTTATGAAAAAGTTAGTTTTGGTATCAGTTAGGTTTTTATGAAAAAGTTAATTTTTTTCGAAAAAGTTAGTTTTGGTATAAGTTAGGTTTTTAAGAAAAAGTTAGTTTTGGTATAAGTTAGGTTTTTTCGAAAAAGTTAGTTTTGGTATAAGTTAGGTTTTTATGAAAAAGTTAGTTTTGGTATAAGTTAGGTTTTTATGAAAAAGTTAATTTTTTTCGAAAAAGTTAGTTTTGGTATAAGTTAGGTTTTTAAGAAAAAGTTAGTTTTGGTATAAGTTAGGTTTTTTCGAAAAAGTTAGTTTTGGTATAAGTTAGGTTTTTGAGAAAAAGTTAGTTTTGGTATAAGTTAGGTTTTTTAGAAAAAGTTAGTTTTGGTATAAGTTAGGTTTTTTCGAAAAAGTTAGTTTTGGTATAAGTTAGGTTTTTTCGAAAAAGTTAGTTTTGGTATAAATTAGGTTTTTTCGAAAAAGTTAGTTTTGGTATAAGTTAGGTTTTTTTAGAAAAAGTTAGTTTTGGTATAAGTTAGGTTTTTAAGAAAAAGTTAGTTTTGGTATAAGTTAGGTTTTTTCGAAAAAGTTAGTTTTGGTATAAGTTAGGTTTTTATGAAAAAGTTAGGTTTTTTCGAAAAAGTCAGTTTTGGTAAAAGTTAGGTTTTTTCGAAAAAGTAAGGTTTTTTAGAAAAAGTTAGTTTTGGTATAAGTTAGGTTTTTTCGAAAAAGTTAGTTTTGGTATAAGTTAGGTTTTTAAGAAAAAGTTAGTTTTGGTATAAGTTAGGTTTTTGAGAAAAAGTTAGTTTTGGTATAAGTTAGGTTTTTTCGAAAAAGTTAGTTTTGGTATAAATTAGGTTTTTTCGAAAAAGTTAGTTTTGGTATAAGTTAGGTTTTTTCGAAAAAGTTAGTTTCGGTATAAGTTAGGTTTTTATGAAAAAGTTAGGTTTTTTCGAAAAAGTTAGTTTTGGTATAAGTTAGGTTTTTATGAAAAAGTTAGTTTTGGTATAAGTTAGGTTTTTATGAAAAAGTTAGTTTTGGTATAAGTTAGGTTTTTATGAAAAAGTTAATTTTTTTCGAAAAAGTTAGTTTTGGTATAAGTTAGGTTTTTTCGAAAAAGTTAGTTTTGGTATAAGTTAGGTTTTTAAGAAAAAGTCAGTTTTGGTAAAAGTTAGGTTTTTTCGAAAAAGTAAGGTTTTTTCGAAAAAGTTAGTTTTGGTATAAATTAGGTTTTTTCGAAAAAGTTAGTTTTGGTATAAGTTAGGTTTTTTCGAAAAAGTTAGTTTTGGTATAAGTTAGGTTTTTATGAAAAAGTTAGGTTTTTTCGAAAAAGTTAGTTTTGGTATAAGTTAGGTTTTTAAGAAAAAGTTAGTTTTGGTATAAGTTAGGTTTTTTCGAAAAAGTTAGTTTTGGTATAAGTTAGGTTTTTGAGAAAAAGTTAGTTTTGGTATAAGTTAGGTTTTTTAGAAAAAGTTAGTTTTGGTATAAGTTAGGTTTTTTCGAAAAAGTTAGTTTTGGTATAAGTTAGGTTTTTTCGAAAAAGTTAGTTTTGGTATAAATTAGGTTTTTTCGAAAAAGTTAGTTTTGGTATAAGTTAGGTTTTTTTAGAAAAAGTTAGTTTTGGTATAAGTTAGGTTTTTAAGAAAAAGTTAGTTTTGGTATAAGTTAGGTTTTTTCGAAAAAGTTAGTTTTGGTATAAGTTAGGTTTTTATGAAAAAGTTAGGTTTTTTCGAAAAAGTTAGTTTTGGTATAAGTTAGGTTTTTATGAAAAAGTTAGTTTTGGTATAAGTTAGGTTTTTGAGAAAAAGTTAGTTTTGGTATAAGTTAGGTTTTTTCGAAAAAGTTAATTTTGGTATAAGTTAGGTTTTTTCGAAAAAGTAAGGTTTTTTCGAAAAAGTTAGTTTTGGTATAAGTTAGGTTTTTTCGAAAAAGTTAGTTTTGGTATAAGTTAGGTTTTTTCGAAAAAGTTAGTTTTGGTATAAGTTAGGTTTTTAAGAAAAAGTTAGTTTTGGTATAAGTTAGGTTTTTTCGAAAAAGTTAGTTTTGGTATAAGTTAGGTTTTTAAGAAAAAGTTAGTTTTGGTTTAAGTTGGGTTTTTTCGAAAAAGTTAGTTTTGGTATAAGTTAGGTTTTTGAGAAAAAGTTAGTTTTGGTATAAGTTAGGTTTTTGAGAAAAAGTTAGTTTTGGTATAAGTTAGGTTTTTTAGAAAAAGTTAGTTTTGGTATAAGTTAGGTTTTTTCGAAAAAGTTAGTTTTGGTATAAGTTAGGTTTTTTCGAAAAAGTTAGTTTTGGTATAAATTAGGTTTTTTCGAAAAAGTTAGTTTTGGTATAAGTTAGGTTTTTTCGAAAAAGTTAGTTTTGGTATAAGTTAGGTTTTTTCGAAAAAGTTAGTTTTGGTATCAGTTAGGTTTTTTTTAGAAAAAGTTAGTTTTGGTATAAGTTAGGTTTTTAAGAAAAAGTTAGTTTTGGTATAAGTTAGGTTTTTTCGAAAAAGTTAGTTTTGGTATAAGTTAGGTTTTTTCGAAAAAGTTAGTTTTGGTATAAGTTGGGTTTTTTCGAAAAAGTTAGTTTTGGTATAAGTTAGGTTTTTGAGAAAAAGTTAGTTTTGGTATAAGTTAGGTTTTTTCGAAAAAGTTAGTTTTGGTATAAGTTAGGTTTTTTCGAAAAAGTTAGTTTTGGTGTAAGTTAGGTTTTTTAGAAAAAGTTAGTTTTGGTATAAGTTAGGTTTTTTAGAAAAAGTTAGTTTTGGTAAAAGTTAGGTTTTTTAGAAAAAGTTAGGTTTTTTAGAAAAAGTGAGTTTTGGTATAAGTTAGGTTTTTTCGAAAAAGTTAGTTTTTTTATAAGTTAGGTTTTTTAGAAAAAGTTAGTTTTGGTATAAGTTAGGTTTTTAAGAAAAAGTTAGTTTTGGTATAAGTTAGGTTTTTTCGAAAAAATTAGTTTTGGTATAAGTTAGGTTTTTTAGAAAAAGTTAGTTTTGGTATAAGTTAGGTTTTTTAGAAAAAGTTAGTTTTGGTATAAGTTAGGTTTTTAAGAAAAAGTTAGTTTTGGTATAAGTTAGGTTTTTAAGAAAAAGTTAGTTTTGGTATAAGTTAGGTTTTTTAGAAAAAGTTAGGTTTTTAAGAAAAAGTTAATTTTGGTATAAGTTAGGTTTTTGAGAAAAAGTTAGGTTTTTTCGAAAAAGTTAGTTTTGGTATAAGTTAGGTTTTTTAGAAAAAGTTAGTTTTGGTATAAGTTAGGTTTTTTAGAAAAAGTTAGGTTTTTTGGTAAAAGTTAGGTTTTTTCGAAAAAGTTAGTTTTGGTATAAGTTAGGTTTTTATGAAAAAGTTAGGTTTTTTCGAAAAAGTTAGTTTTGGTAAAAGTTAGGTTTTTAAGAAAAAGTTAGTTTTGGTATAAGTTAGGTTTTTATGAAAAAGTTAGGTTTTTTCGAAAAAGTTAGTTTTGGTAAAAGTTAGGTTTTTTCGAAAAAGTAAGGTTTTTTAGAAAAAGTTAGTTTTGGTATAAGTTAGGTTTTTTCGAAAAAGTTAGTTTTGGTATAAGTTAGGTTTTTTAGAAAAAGTGAGTTTTGGTATAAGTTAGGTTTTTGAGAAAAAGTTAGGTTTTTTATAAGTTAGGTTTTTTCGAAAAAGTTAGTTTTGGTATAAGTTAGGTTTTTAAGAAAAAGTTAGTTTTGGTATAAGTTAGGTTTCTTAGAAAAGGTTAGTTTTGGTATAAGTTAGGTTTTTTCGAAAAAGTTAGTTTTGGTATAAGTTAGGTTTTTAAGAAAAAGTTAGATTTTTAAGAAAAAGTTAGGTTTTTAAGAAAAAGTTAATTTTGGTATAAGTTAGGTTTTTGAGAAAAAGTTAGGTTTTTTAGAATAAGTTAGTTTTGGTAAAAGTTAGGTTTTTTCGAAAAAGTTAGTTTTGGTATAAATTAGGTTTTTTCGAAAAAGTTAGTTTTGGTAAAAGTTAGGTTTTTAAGAAAAAGTTAGTTTTGGTATAAGTTAGGTTTTTATGAAAAAGTTAGGTTTTTTCGAAAAAGTTAGTTTTGGTATAAGTTAGGTTTTTTCGAAAAAGTTAGTTTTGGTATAAGTTAGGTTTTTTAGAAAAAGTGAGTTTTGGTATAAGTTAGGTTTTTGAGAAAAAGTTAGGTTTTTTATAAGTTAGGTTTTTTCGAAAAAGTTAGTTTTGGTATAAGTTAGGTTTTTAAGAAAAAGTTAGTTTTGGTATAAGTTAGGTTTCTTAGAAAAGGTTAGTTTTGGTATAAGTTAGGTTTTTTCGAAAAAGTTAGTTTTGGTATAAGTTAGGTTTTTAAGAAAAAGTTAGATTTTTAAGAAAAAGTTAGGTTTTTAAGAAAAAGTTAATTTTGGTATAAGTTAGGTTTTTGAGAAAAAGTTAGGTTTTTTAGAATAAGTTAGTTTTGGTAAAAGTTAGGTTTTTTCGAAAAAGTTAGTTTTGGTATAAATTAGGTTTTTTCGAAAAAGTTAGTTTTGGTATAAGTTAGGTTTTTTCGAAAAAGTTAGTTTTGGTATAAGTTAGGTTTTTGAGAACAAGTTAGGTTTTTACGAAAAAGTTAGTTTTGGTAAAAGTTAGGTTTTTTCGAAAAAGTAAGGTTTTTTCGAAAAAGTTAGGTTTTTTAGAAAAAGTTAGTTTTGGTATAAGTTAGGTTTTTAAGCAAAAATTAGTTTTGGTATAAGTTAGGTTTTTTCGAAAAAGTTAGTTTTGGTATAAGTTAGGTTTTTTAGAAAAAGTGAGTTTTGGTATAAGTTAGGTTTTTTCGAAAAAGTTAGCTTTTTTATAAGTTAGGTTTTTTCGAAAAAGTTAGTTTTGGTATAAGTTAGGTTTTTAAGAAAAAGTTAGTTTTGGTATAAGTTAGGTTTCTAAGATAAGGTTAGTTTTGGTATAAGTTAGGTTTTTTCGAAAAAGTTAGTTTTGGTATAAGTTAGGTTTTTTAGAAAAAGTAAGGTTTTTAAGAAAAAGTTAATTTTGGTATAAGTTAGGTTTTTGAGAAAAAGTTAGGTTTTTTTATAATAAGTTAGTTTAAGTATAAGTTAGGTTTCTTCGAAAAAGTTAGTTTTGGTATAAATTAGGTTTTTTCGAAAAAGTTAGTTTTGGTATAAGTTAGGTTTTTTCGAAAAAGTTAGTTTTGGTATAAGTTAGGTTTTTGAGAACAAGTTAGGTTTTTAAGAAAAAGTTAGTTTTGGTAAAAGTTAGGTTTTTTCGAAAAAGTAAGGTTTTTTCGAAAAAGTTAGGTTTTTTAGAAAAAGTAAGTTTTGGTATAAGTTAGGTTTTTTCGAAAAAATTAGTTTTTTTAAAAGTTAGGTTTTGTCGAAAAAGTAAGGTTTATTCGAAAAAGTTAGTTTTGGTATAAGTTAGGTTTTTGAGAAAAAGTTAGGTTTTTAAGAAAAAGTTAGTTTTGGTAAAAGTTAGGTTTTTTCGAAAAAGTTAGTTTTGGTATAAGTTAGGTTTTTTCGAAAAAGTTAGTTTTGGTATAAGTTAGGTTTTTAAGAAAAAGTTAGTTTTGGTATAAGTTAGGTTTTTAAGAAAAAGTTAGTTTTGGTATAAGTTAGGTTTTTAAGAAAAAGTTAGTTTTGGTATAAGTTAGGTTTTTTCGAAAAAGTTAGTTTTGGTATAAGTTAGGTTTTTTCGAAAAAGTTAGTTTTGGTATAAGTTAGGTTTTTAAGAAAAAGTTAGTTTTGGTATAAGTTAGGTTTTTATGAAAAAGTTAGGTTTTTGAGAAAAAGTTAGTTTTGGTATAAGTTAGGTTTTTTCGAAAAAGTTAGTTTTGGTATAAGTTAGGTTTTTTCGAAAAAGTTAGTATTGGTATAAGTTAGGTTTTTTCGAAAAAGTTAGTTTTGGTATAAGTTAGGTTTTTTAGAAAAAGTTAGGTTTTTAAGAAAAAGTTAATTTTGGTATAAGTTAGGTTTTTGAGAAAAAGTTAGGTTTTTTCGAAAAAGTTAGTTTTGGTATAAGTTAGGTTTTTTAGAAAAAGTTAGTTTTGGTATAAGTTAGGTTTTTTAGAAAAAGTTAGGTTTTTTGGTAAAAGTTAGGTTTTTTCGAAAAAGTTAGTTTTGGTATAAGTTAGGTTTTTATGAAAAAGTTAGGTTTTTGAGAAAAAGTTAGTTTTGGTATAAGTTAGGTTTTTTCGAAAAAGTAAGGTTTTTTAGAAAAAGTTAGTTTTGGTATAAGTTAGGTTTTTTCGAAAAAGTTAGTTTTGGTATAAGTTAGGTTTTTAAGAAAAAGTTAGATTTTTAAGAAAAAGTTAGGTTTTTAAGAAAAAGTTAGTTTTGGTATAAGTTAGGTTTTTGAGAAAAAGTTAGGTTTTTTATAATAAGTTAGTTTTGGTAAAAGTTAGGTTTTTTAGAAAAAGTTAGGTTTTTTCGAAAAAGTTAGTTTTGGTATAAGTTAGGTTTTTTCAAAAAAGTTAGTTTTGGTATAAGTTAGGTTTTTTCGAAAAAGTTAGTTTTGGTATAAGTTAGGTTTTTGAGAAAAAGTTAGGTTTTTAAGAAAAAGTTAGTTTTGGTAAAAGTTAGGTTTTTTCGAAAAAGTAAGGTTTTTTCGAAAAAGTTAGGTTTTTTAGAAAAAGTTAGTTTTGGTAAAAGTTAGGTTTTTTCGAAAAAAATAGTTTTTTTAAAAGTTAGGTTTTGTCGAAAAAGTAAGGTTTTTTCGAAAAAGTTAGTTTTGGTATAAGTTAGGTTTTTTAGAAAAAGTTAGTTTTGGTATAAGTTAGGTTTTTAAGAAAAAGTTAGTTTTGGTATAAGTTAGGTTTTTTATAAAAAGTTAGTTTTGGTATAAGTTAGGTTTTTTAGAAAAAGTTAATTTTGGTATAAATTAGGTTTTTTCGAAAAAGTTAGTTTTGGTATAAATTAGGTTTTTTTGAAAAAGTTAGTTTTGGTATAAGTTAGGTTTTTTATAAAAAGTTAGTTTTGGTATAAGTTAGGTTTTTTAGAAAAAGTTAGTTTTGGTATAAGTTAGGTTTTTTAGAAAAAAATAGTTTTGGTATGAGTTAGGTTTTTTCGAAAAAGTTAGTTTTGGTATGAGTTAGGTTTTTTCGAAAAAGTTAGTATTGGTATAAGTAAGGTTTTTTCGAAAAAGTTAGTTTTGGTATAAGTTAGGTTTTTTCGAAAAAGTTAGTTTTGGTATAAGTTAGGTTTTTAAGAAAAAGTTAGTTTTGGTATAAGTTAGGTTTTTTCGAAAAAGTTAGTTTTGGTATAAGTTAGGTTTTTGAGAAAAAGTTAGTTTTGGTATAAGTTAGGTTTTTTCGAAAAAGTTAGTTTTGGTATAAATTAGGTTTTTTCGAAAAAGTTAGTTTTGGTATAAGTTAGGTTTTTTCGAAAAAGTTAGTTTTGGTATAAGTTAGGTTTTTTCGAAAAAGTTAGTTTTGGTATAAGTTAGGTTTTTTAGAAAAAGTTAGTTTTGGTATAAGTTAGGTTTTTTAGAAAAAGTTAGTTTTGGTATAAGTTAGGTTTTTAAGAAAAAGTTAGTTTTGGTAAAAGTTAGGTTTTTTCGAAAAAGTTAGTTTTGGTATAAGTTAGGTTTTTTCGAAAAAGTTAGTTTTGGTATAAGTTAGGTTTTTATGAAAAAGTTAGTTTTGGTATAAGTTAGGTTTTTAAGAAAAATTTAGTTTTGGTATAAATTAGGTTTTTTCGAAAAAGTTAGTTTTGGTATAAGTTAGGTTTTTTTAGAAAAAGTTAGTTTTGGTATAAGTTAGGTTTTTATGAAAAACTTAGGTTTTTTCGAAAAAGTTAGTTTTGGTAAAAGTTAGGTTTTTTCGAAAAAGTTAGTTTTGGTATAAGTTAGGTTTTTTCGAAAAAGTTAGTTTTGGTATAAGTTAGGTTTTTAAGAAAAAGTTAGTTTTGGTATAAATTAGGTTTTTTCGAAAAAGTTAGTTTTGGTATAAGTTAGGTTTTTTTAGAAAAAGTGAGTTTTGGTATAAGTTAGGTTTTTATGAAAAAGTTAGGTTTTTTCGAAAAAGTTAGTTTTGGTAAAAGTTAGGTTTTTTCGAAAAAGTTAGTTTTGGTATAAGTTAGGTTTTTTCGAAAAAGTTAGTATTGGTATAAGTTAGGTTTTTTCGAAAAAGTTAGTTTTGGTATAAGTTAGTGTTGTGAATAACAACGCGTCATTGTTTTGACTAGAATGCGGTGACAGAATTCATTTGTTTTGGTTAGTTAGCTATAATGTGACAGTTAATTAATCGTAATTAATCGATTATAGCAGACGAATGACACCGGGACGGAACGCCGTGAAAGGAAAAAGGATGGCCGTTAAGGAAAATGGAATTGTATAAATAGGGGCCAAAAGACGCGCTTTCGGCCTCTTACATTTCAAAAACGCGGCAAATAAAGACCAATTTGTGGTCGCTAATAGGTGAACCAACAAAACCTTTTCGAAGTCGCAATCATTTACAACATTCCACAAATTGTTTAACGTAATTCACTAGTCTTATTCACAATCCACGCAATTCGGTCACTCGCGAAGTAAGTGCTATTCGTTCGATCGTATGTAAAGTGTCGGTACGCGCGCGATAAGCCACGAAAAAGTGAACCGTCGGGAAGTGATTTTTTTGTAGACTCGTCCAAAAGTGAAAGAAGTTGTAAAGAAATGGAAGGAGCAAGAGGCTCTAAAAGTGCGAGTGCGGAGCGGCAGTACCAGTCGGAAGCACTCGAGGAGCCTTCAGAAAGGCGTACGGGAACTCGTACACCATCGGTGGACGAAGAGTCCATTAGTTCGAGGAGGACGAATCTTCCCAGCCTGGAGGCCAGAGAGCTCAAGCTGGCGCGGAAGGAGCTTGAGTTGGAGCGTCGGGAGCTTGAGCTAGAGCGGCGAGAACTCGCGCGCGAACGAGAACGCAGCAACCCCAGTTTGCAAGGTGTACCGGATGGTAAGGCGGACAGGATGGAGGGTTGGCTGCAAGACACGGAGCGGCTGGGAATGACGGCGCCAAAACGGACTGCAGCTGCAATGGCGACGGAGGACCGGCGGGTTCATCACCCTTCGACCCTAGTTTCGAGTCCGGACGGGTACGGGACGCGAGTGTTGCAGCCGAGTAGTAGCACGATGGCGGACAACCTACGACGCTGGCGGCCATTCGACGCTACAATGGCCGCGTCACCGCCAGGCTACGATCATACGGTGGCCATCGACCAAGCCGCAGCGCTGGACCAGGAGTATGCTGATTGGCGTCGCGCGGTGGACGAATCCCTCGCGACGCACCGTGAGGCCCAGCGTAGACAGCAGGAGAAATATGGAGAAGCGGCAACGGGTGAGCGTGGTGTTTCGTTTCAGATGGCCAAGCCGTTGAACGTGACGCTAGGGGACGACATTTTGACTGTCCGTCAAAAGGCAGCGCGCAAGATCGTCAGTAGGGAGCTCCCTACCTTCTCCGGGGTGCCAGAGCAATGGCCGATGTTTTATGCCAGCTACCAGCGATCGTCCGCGGCATGCGGCTTCGACGATCAGGAGAACCTGCTGCGGTTGCAGCGAGCCTTGCGTGGACCAGCTCTCGAGTCGGTAGATCACATACTGCTGATGCCCTCGGGGCTGCAGAAGGCGTTGGACATTCTCAGGTCCGAGTACGGAAGGCCGGGACTCATCGTGGAGAGCCTGATCCAAAAGGTGAGGAAAATGCCCGCGCCTAGAGCGGAAAGTCTGGAGACCATCGCAGCCTTCGGGAAGGGCGTGCAGAAGATGTGCGCAACGATTCAAATATCGGGACTGCGACAATATGACTGCGATGTCGCCTTACTCGACGAGCTGGCGGCGAAATTACCCCCGGAACGGCTGCTGGAATGGGCGCGGTACAAGGTGCAATTGCCAGAGGCTACCGTCAGCGAATTCGGCAAGTGGATTGGAGAAATCGCGACGGCTGCCAGGTTAATGGTGAAGGTCTCAAAAAAGGGGCCCATACTTGATCGCCGTGAATCACCAAACACTCGACAAGCGCATGTAACCGTACACACAACCGAACCATCTACCAGTCGTGAGTGTAAATTATGTCACGACGCGTGGCACAAACTGGTAGACTGCGAAATGTTTCGGGAGTTATCGTTGTCGGAACGACGCGCATACGTCCGAAACGAGAGTTTATGCGTACGATGTTTAGCAGCGCACCGGGGTGTGTGCTTTATAAAGACGGTGTGTAATATCGAAGGGTGCAAATTACACCATCACGCACTGTTGCACGAGAGAAGTAGCACTACGGGAAGATCAGGCAACGCACACAGCACTAAACACGACACCACACAAGACACTAAACGATGTAACGCACACACAAGCACAGATGGAAACATTCTGCTACGCTATGTACCGGTCATCCTTTACGGCAATAATAAGGAGGTACGGACGTACGCTCTCCTTGATGAAGGGTCGACAGCGACATTTATAGAGCATAGTTTGATCGAAGAGCTCGGTGTTGAGGGCAGACCGGATCCGATGAGTTTGAGGTGGACGGGCGGCACCACACGTCAGGAGGTTGGCTCAGTTCGTGTGGCACTTAGCATCTCAGGCGTGCGCGAAGGGTCCAAGGCGTTCCATCTAAAAATAGTACACTCTGTTAACGATTTATCTCTTCCAGAACAATCAGTAAGCATGGAAGAACTAAGTGCAAGGTATACTCATCTGAGGGGATTGCCTGTCGCCTCGTACTACAAGGCAAGACCCCGTATCCTGATTGGCGTGGACAACTGGGGCCTAGGCAGGCCTCTCAAGTACGCCGAAGGTGGGAGTAGAGAGCCGCTCGCTACGAAGACGAAGCTAGGTTGGACCGTTTTCGGGGCACGCGGTGGATCGTCACGTGGAGAAGCAGTTCGTAGCTGCTATCATGTGTGCATATGCGATGGTGTTTCGAGTGACCATTTATACAACGCATTGAAGACACATTACGCTATTGAATCGCTGGGAATTAGTAGCACAAAGACCGTTATTCCGAAGGAAAATGAAAGGGCCAATGCAATCCTTGCATCGGAAACCCGATTGCTGGATAACCGTTACCAAACAGCCTTACTGTGGAAATACGACGACGTACGGCTGCCGTGTAACAGAAACATGGCTTTGAGAAGATATACGGGCCTAAGAAAAAAGATGGAGAAAGATCCCGAATTAGCGAACGCTATCACCCAAAAGATGAAGGACTACGAGGCGAAGGGCTACATCCGCCGAATGAACGAGAGTGAGGTTGCTAAACGGGAGCCCAGAGACTGGTTCTTGCCAATTTTCCCAGTCTTCAACGTCAATAAGCCAGGGAAACTCCGAATGGTGTTCGACGCTGCCGCACAGGTCCAAGGAGTTAGTCTAAACAGTTTCCTCCTCACAGGGCCGGACCAGTTGGTGGGATTGGTCGCAGTACTCTACAAATTTCGTGAGTTCCGTGTAGCAGTAACGGGAGACATCCGCGAGATGTTTTTCCAAGTACGTATGAAACCAGCAGACCAACGTAGCCAATTATTCTTCTGGGATGACGGGAGCAGTCCAAACAGGCCACCGAATATCTACGCAGTCTCCGTCATGACATTTGGAGCTGCTTGTTCTCCTGGTAGTGCTCACTACGTGAAGAATATCAACGCGGATAGGTTCGCTGAAAGGTTTCCCCGAGCTTCACAGTGCATAAAGTACGAACACTACGTAGATGACATGCTGTCCAGCGTCGAGACGGAGGAGGAAGCAGTAACGTTAGCAGAAGACGTTAAACACGTACATGCACAAGGTGGGTTCGAGATCCGGAACTGGTTATCCAATTCCAGGGAAGTAGTTAAGCGCTTGCGAAGCGCAGCCAACGACCAAACAAGCATCGAAATGTGTGCCGAACAAGGCACGGAAAAGGTATTGGGAATGTGGTGGAATACGGAGGATGACACATTCACCTTTCGACTCAGCCCGAAGAACGACCAGGAGCTATTGACTGGAACCAAGATGCCCACAAAACGTGAAGTACTTCGAACGCTGATGGTCATATATGATCCTCTAGGTCTGATTGGACACTTTCTGATGTTTCTGAAAGTCTTACTGCAAGATCTGTGGCGCTCCCGTCTAGGATGGGATGATACTCTGGAGGGCGACGTCGCGAAGAAATGGTTGAAATGGGTAGCAGTACTGCCTGACCTGCAAAAGACTACCGTTAGAAGATGTTATCGAGAATTATCGTCGCACAGTGTCAACAACATACAACTGCACATATTTTGCGACGCCAGTCAAAGCGGTATGGCAGCGGTAGCTTACCTGCGATTCGAAGAAAATGGCATAATAGAGTGCGCACTGGTCGGCTCGAAAACACGTGTAGCGCCGATTAAATATCTGTCCATTCCAAGGCTCGAGCTGCAAGCCGCATTAATAGGGGCTCGCTTCGCCAGACACATAGCAGACGAGCATCGTTTAAGCATCACCAAAAGGATATTTTGGACCGATTCGAGAAACGTCGTTAGCTGGATCAGGTCCGACCATAGGCGATATTCCCCATTTGTTGCATTTCGGGTAAGCGAATTGATCGAATCCACTAACACGGAAGAATGGCATTGGCTATCAACCAAGCTAAACGTCGCGGATGACGCGACCAAATGGCAGGCGATTCCGGAAATGGGGCCGTCGGGACGATGGTTTCGTGGGCCGGAGTTCATCTGGCAACCAGAAGGAGAGTGGCCGATAAACAACGCCGATGCCGGAGAGACGGTCGAGGAAGCTCGGCAAGTAATCCTGCACCACACAATAGACGATTATCTGGTTGACTTCACACGGTTTTCGCGATGGAAAACGCTCTTGAGAACAGTCGGATACGTCATACGGTACGTAGAAACTCTACGGCGCAAGGTCCGACAGCTTGAAGTACCAAAGGGGCCACTAACGCAGGAGGAACTATCGACAGCGGAACGAACAATATTCATCGTCGTCCAAATGGTAGAGTTTGGGAGTGATGTGAAGCGCATGAAGAACACCACCGACAGGAAGTATCCATGGACGAAACCGCTGAAAAGGGAAAGCAAACTATATAAGCTTTGTCCCATTTTAGATGAACATGGTGTGCTTAGAGTACACGGGCGTATTAACCACTACCTTTTTGATGAGTCACTTCAGAGACCGGTAATCCTCCCGAGGCGGCACCATGTCACAGACCTTATTATACAGGACTTCCATGAAAGGTACTGTCATCAGAACCATAGGACGGTGGTAAACCAACTACAGGCGAAGTTCCACATACCGAAGGTTCGGGTAGAATTCAACCGCGTGCGACGCCTGTGTCAGTGGTGCAAGATCCGCGATGCAGCGCCAAACCCGCCGATAATGGGGAGCATCCCTTTCCAAAGGCTTGCAGTTTCGCAAAGGCCTTTCACCTACACCGGGCTGGACTATTTTGGACCGATACATGTCACCGTTGGACGTCGCCATGAGAAACGGTGGGGAGCGATCTTCACCTGCCTGACAACGCGAGCGATTCATTTGGAGGTAGTCCACACGCTTACAACAGCCTCCTGTATTCTGGCGATCCGCCGATTCGTCGCGAGACGTGGATCACCACGTGAGATCATCAGTGACCAGGGCACTAATTTCGTCGGAGCAGCGCGAGAGTTACGAGAAGCCTTGAAGGACGTCGACACGGATGCGTTAATGGAGAGGTTTTCGAGTCCGGTGATGAAGTGGACTTTCAACCCACCATCCGCGCCTCACTTTGGTGGATGTTGGGAGCGTCTGGTGCAATCGGTCAAGAAGGCGCTAAGCAGCCTGGATTTACCCAAAACTCCGAGTGATGAGCAGCTGATATCAACCCTAACGGAAATCGAACTAATTATTAATTGCAGACCACTGACGTACATACCTTTAGAAGACGAGATGGACTCTCCGATAACGCCAAACCACCTCCTGTTGGGTAGCTCGGACGGAGCTAAGCCAGAAGCGTTCCTGGATGATTCGCCGGCAGCTGTAAAGGCATCGTGGTGTGCTGCACAACGTAACGCGCAGCTATTCTGGAAGAAGTGGACCGAAGACTACTTGCCAACGTTAACCCGGCGAACGAAGTGGTTCGAACCTGTAAAACCAATCGCAGTCGGCGACATAGTGTTGATTATCGACGGAAACCTACCTCGTAGTTGCTATCCGAAGGGACGCGTAATCGCAATAGTTCAGGCAAAAGACGGTCAGGTTAGACGCGCGACGGTACAGACTAACAGCGGTACAATCGAACGACCCGCTACTAAAATCGCAGTGTTAGACGTAAAAACGCGGAGGGATTAAGCGGTCAGATCAGATCAGTATTAGAGACCGCGTGGTCTACAATGACGTTCGTTAAGTGAAGCACCGGGTTGCTGCACTGGAGGGGAGTATGTTGTGAATAACAACGCGTCATTGTTTTGACTAGAATGCGGTGACAGAATTCATTTGTTTTGGTTAGTTAGCTATAATGTGACAGTTAATTAATCGTAATTAATCGATTATAGCAGACGAATGACACCGGGACGGAACGCCGTGAAAGGAAAAAGGATGGCCGTTAAGGAAAATGGAATTGTATAAATAGGGGCCAAAAGACGCGCTTTCGGCCTCTTACATTTCAAAAACGCGGCAAATAAAGACCAATTTGTGGTCGCTAATAGGTGAACCAACAAAACCTTTTCGAAGTCGCAATCATTTACAACATAGGTTTTTAAGAAAAAGTTAGTTTTGGTATAAATTAGGTTTTTTCGAAAAAGTTAGTTTTGGTATAAGTTAGGTTTTTTTAGAAAAAGTTAGTTTTGGTATAAGTTAGGTTTTTATGAAAAAGTTAGGTTTTTTCGAAAAAGTTAGTTTTGGTAAAAGTTAGGTTTTTTCGAAAAAGTTAGTTTTGGTATAAGTTAGGTTTTTTCGAAAAAGTTAGTTTTGGTATAAGTTAGGTTTTTAAGAAAAAGTTAGTTTTGGTATAAGTTAGGTTTTTAAGAAAAAGTTAGTTTTGGTATAAGTTAGGTTTTTTCGAAAAAGTTAGTTTTGGTAAAAGTTAGGTTTTTGAGAAAAAGTTAGGTTTTTAAGAAAAAGTTAGTTTTGGTATAAGTTAGGTTTTTTTCGAAAAAGTAAGGTTTTTTCGAAAAAGTTAGGTTTTTTAGAAAAAGTTAGTTTTGGTAAAAGTTAGGTTTTTTCGAAAAAAAATAGTTTTTTTAAAAGTTAGGTTTTGTCGAAAAAGTAAGGTTTTTTCGAAAAAGTTAGTTTTGGTATAAGTTAGGTTTTTTAGAAAAAGTTAGTTTTGGTATAAGTTAGGTTTTTTAGAAAAAGTTAGGTTTTTTGGTAAAAGTTAGGTTTTTTCGAAAAAGTTAGTTTTGGTATAAGTTAGGTTTTTTAGAAAAAGTTGGTTTTGGTATAAGTTAGGTTTTTTCGAAAAAGTTAGTTTTGGTATGGGTTAGGTTTTTTCGAAAAAGTTAGTTTTGGTATGAGTTAGGTTTTTTCGAAAAAGTTAGTATTGGTATAAGTAAGGTTTTTTCGAAAAAGTTAGTTTTGGTATAAGTTAGGTTTTTTCGAAAAAGTTAGTTTTGGTATAAGTTAGGTTTTTAAGAAAAAGTTAGTTTTGGTATAAGTTAGGTTTTTAAGAAAAAGTTAGTTTTGGTATAAGTTAGGTTTTTAAGAAAAAGTTAGTTTTGGTATAAATTAGGTTTTTTCGAAAAAGTTAGTTTTGGTATAAGTTAGGTTTTTTTAGAAAAAGTGAGTTTTGGTATAAGTTAGGTTTTTATGAAAAAGTTCGTTTTGGTATAAGTTAGGTTTTTTTAGAAAAAGTGAGTTTTGGTATAAGTTAGGTTTTTATGAAAAAGTTAGGTTTTTTCGAAAAAGTTAGTTTTGGTAAAAGTTAGGTTTTTTCGAAAAAGTTAGTTTTGGTATAAGTTAGGTTTTTTCGAAAAAGTTAGTATTGGTATAAGTTAGGTTTTTTCTAAAAAGTTAGTTTTGGTATAAGCTAGGTTTTTTCGAAAAAGTTAGTTTTGGTATAAGTTAGGTTTTTAAGAAAAAGTTAGATTTTTAAGAAAAAGTTAGGTTTTTAAGAAAAAGTTAGTTTTGGTATAAGTTAGGTTTTTGAGAAAAAGTTAGGTTTTTTATAATAAGTTAGTTTTGGTAAAAGTTAGGTTTTTTAGAAAAAGTTAGGTTTTTTCGAAAAAGTTAGTTTTGGTATAAGTTAGGTTTTTTCAAAAAAGTTAGTTTTGATATAAGTTAGGTTTTTTCGAAAAAGTTAGTTTTGGTATAAGTTAGGTTTTTGAGAAAAAGTTAGGTTTTTAAGAAAAAGTAAGTTTTGTTAAAAGTTAGGTTTTTTCGAAAAAGTAAGGTTTTTTCGAAAAAGTTAGGTTTTTTAGAAAAAGTAAGTTTTGGTAAAAGTTAGGTTTTTTCGAAAAAATTAGTTTTTTTTAAAAGTTAGGTTTTGTCGAAAAAGTAAGGTTTTTTCGAAAAAGTTAGTTTTGATAAAAGTTAGGTTTTTTCGAAAAAGTTAGGTTTTTAAGAAAAAGTTAGTTTTGGTAAAAGTTAGGTTTTTTCGAAAAAGTTAGTTTTGGTATAAGTTAGGTTTTTTCGAAAAAGTTAGTTTTGGTATAAGTTAGGTTTTTTCGAAAAAGTTAGTATTGGTATAAGTTAGGTTTTTTCGGAAAAGTTAGTTTTGGTATAAGTTAGGTTTTTTAGAAAAAGTTAGGTTTTTAAGAAAAAGTTAATTTTGGTATAAGTTAGGTTTTTGAGAAAAAGTTAGGTTTTTTCGAAAAAGTTAGTTTTGGTATAAGTTAGGTTTTTTAGAAAAAGTTAGTTTTGGTATAAGTTAGGTTTTTTAGAAAAAGTTAGGTTTTTTGGTAAAAGTTAGGTTTTTTCGAAAAAGTTAGTTTTGGTATAAGTTAGGTTTTTATGAAAAAGTTAGGTTTTTTCGAAAAAGTTAGTTTTGGTAAAAGTTAGGTTTTTAAGAAAAAGTTAGTTTTGGTATAAGTTAGGTTTTTATGAAAAAGTTAGTTTTGGTATAAGTTAGGTTTTTATGAAAAAGTTAGGTTTTTTCGAAAAAGTTAGTTTTGGTAAAAGTTAGGTTTTTTCGAAAAAGTAAGGTTTTTTAGAAAAAGTTAGTTTTGGTATAAGTTAGGTTTTTTCGAAAAAGTTAGTTTTGGTAAAAGTTAGGTTTTTTCGAAAAAGTTAGTTTTGGTATAAGTTAGGTTTTTTCGAAAAAGTTAGTTTTGGTATAAGTTAGGTTTTTTAGAAAAAGTGAGTTTTGGTATAAGTTAGGTTTTTGAGAAAAAGTTAGGTTTTTTATAAGTTAGGTTTTTTCGAAAAAGTTAGTTTTGGTATAAGTTAGGTTTTTAAGAAAAAGTTAGTTTTGGTATAAGTTAGGTTTCTAAGAAAAGGTTAGTTTTGGTATAAGTTAGGTTTTTTCGAAAAAGTTAGTTTTGGTATAAGTTAGGTTTTTAAGAAAAAGTTAGATTTTTAAGAAAAAGTTAGGTTTTTAAGAAAAAGTTAATTTTGGTATAAGTTAGGTTTTTGAGAAAAAGTTAGGTTTTTTAGAATAAGTTAGTTTTGGTAAAAGTTAGGTTTTTTCGAAAAAGTTAGTTTTGGTATAAGTTAGGTTTTTTCGAAAAAGTTAGTTTTGGTATAAGTTAGGTTTTTTAGAAAAAGTGAGTTTTGGTATAAGTTAGGTTTTTTCGAAAAAGTTAGCTTTTTTATAAGTTAGGATTTTTCGAAAAAGTTAGTTTTGGTATAAGTTGGGTTTTTTCTTAAAAGTTAGTTTTGGTATAAGTTAGGTTTTTAAGAAAAAGTTAGTTTTGGTATAAGTTAGGTTTCTAAGATAAGGTTAGTTTTGGTATAAGTTAGGTTTTTTCGAAAAAGTTAGTTTTGGTATAAGTTAGGTTTTTTAGTAAAAGTTAGGTTTTTAAGAAAAAGTTAATTTTGGTATAAGTTAGGTTTTTGAGAAAAAGTTAGGTTTTTTATAATAAGTTAGTTTTGGTATAAGTTAGGTTTTTTCGAAAAAGTTAGTTTTGGTATAAGTTAGGTTTTTTCAAAAAAGTTAGTTTTGGTATAAGTTAGGTTTTTTCGAAAAAGTTAGTTTTGGTATAAGTTAGGTTTTTGAGAAAAAGTTAGGTTTTTAAGAAAAAGTTAGTTTTGGTAAAAGTTAGGTTTTTTCGAAAAAGTAAGGTTTTTTCGAAAAAGTTAGGTTTTTTAGAAAAAGTAAGTTTTGGTAAAAGTTAGGTTTTTTCGAAAAAATTAGTTTTTTTAAAAGTTAGGTTTTGTCGAAAAAGTAAGGTTTTTTCGAAAAAGTTAGTTTTGGTATAAGTTAGGTTTTTTCGAAAAAGTTAGTTTTGGTATAAGTTAGGTTTTTAAGAAAAAGTTAGTTTTGGTATAAGTTAGGTTTTTTCGAAAAAGTTAGTTTTGGTATAAGTTAGGTTTTTATGAAAAAGTTAGGTTTTTTCGAAAAAGTTAGTTTTGGTAAAAGTTAGGTTTTTTCGAAAAAGTAAGGTTTTTTAGAAAAAGTTAGTTTTGGTATAAGTTAGGTTTTTTCGAAAAAGTTAGTTTTGGTATAAGTTAGGTTTTTAAGAAAAAGTTAGTTTTGGTATAAGTTAGGTTTTTGAGAAAAAGTTAGTTTTGGTAAAAGTTAGGTTTTTTCGAAAAAGTAAGGTTTTTTCGAAAAAGTTAGTTTTGGTATAAGTTAGGTTTTTTCGAAAAAGTTAGTTTTGGTATAAGTTAGGTTTTTTAGAAAAAGTTAGTTTTGGTATAAGTTAGGTTTTTTAGAAAAAGTTAGTTTTGGTATAAGTTAGGTTTTTAAGAAAAAGTTAGTTTTGGTAAAAGTTAGGTTTTTTCGAAAAAGTTAGTTTTGGTATAAGTTAGGTTTTTTCGAAAAAGTTAGTTTTGGTATAAGTTAGGTTTTTTAGAAAAAGTTAGTTTTGGTATAAGTTAGGTTTTTTAGAAAAAGTTAGTTTTGGTATAAGTTAGGTTTTTTAGAAAAAGTTAGTTTTGGTATAAGTTAGGTTTTTTCGAAAAAGTTAGTTTTGGTAAAAGTTAGGTTTTTTCGAAAAAGTTAGTTTTGGTATAAGTTAGGTTTTTTCGAAAAAGTTAGGTTTTGGTAAAAGTTAGGTTTTTTCGAAAAAGTTAGTTTTGGTATAAGTTTGGTTTTTAAGAAAAAGTTAGGTTTTTTAAAAAAGTTAGTTTTGGTATAAGTTAGGTTTTTTCGAAAAAGCTAGTTTTGGTATAAGTTAGGTTTTTTCGAAAAAGTTAGTTTTGGTATAAGTTAGGTTTTTAAGAAAAAGTTAGGTTTTTAAGAAAAAGTTAGTTTTGGTATAAGTTAGGTTTTTTCGAAAAAGTTAGTTTTGGTATAAGTTAGGTTTTTTAGAAAAAATTAGTTTTGGTATAAGTTAGGTTTTTTAGAAAAAGTTAGTTTTGGTATAAGTTAGGTTTTTTCGAAAAAGTTAGTTTTGGTATAAGTTAGGTTTTTTCGAAAAAGTTAGTTTTGGTATAAGTTAGGTTTTTTAGAAAAAGTTAGTTTTGGTATAAGTTAGGTTTTTTAGAAAAAGTTAGTTTTGGTATATGTTAGGTTTTTGAGAAAAAGTTAGGTTTTTTAGAAAAAGTTAGTTTTGGTAAAAGTTAGGTTTTTTCGAAAAAGTTAGTTTTGGTATAAGTTAGGTTTTTTCGAAAAAGTTAGTTTTGGTATAAGTTAGGTTTTTTAGAAAAAGTTAGTTTTGGTATAAGTTAGGTTTTTTAGAAAAAGTTAGGTTTTTTGGTAAAAGTTAGGTTTTTTCGAAAAAGTTAGTTTTGGTATAAGTTAGGTTTTTTCGAAAAAGTTAGTTTTGGTATAAGTTAGGTTTTTTAGAAAAAGTTAGTTTTGGTATAAGTTAGGTTTTTTAGAAAAAGTTAGGTTTTTTGGTAAAAGTTAGGTTTTTTCGAAAAAGTTAGTTTTGGTAAAAGTTAGGTTTTTTCGAAAAAGTTAGTTTTGGTATAAGTTAGGTTTTTAAGAAAAAGTTAGTTTTGGTATAAGTTAGGTTTTTAAGAAAAAGTTAGTTTTGGTATAAGTTAGGTTTTTTCGAAAAAGTTAGTTTTGGTAAAAGTTAGGTTTTTGAGAAAAAGTTAGGTTTTTAAGAAAAAGTTAGTTTTGGTATAAGTTAGGTTTTTTCGAAAAAGTAAGGTTTTTTCGAAAAAGTTAGGTTTTTTAGAAAAAGTTAGTTTTGGTAAAAGTTAGGTTTTTTCGAAAAAAATAGTTTTTTTAAAAGTTAGGTTTTGTCGAAAAAGTAAGGTTTTTTCGAAAAAGTTAGTTTTGGTATAAGTTAGGTTTTTTAGAAAAAGTTAGTTTTGGTATAAGTTAGGTTTTTTAGAAAAAGTTAGGTTTTTTGGTAAAAGTTAGGTTTTTTCGAAAAAGTTAGTTTTGGTATAAGTTAGGTTTTTTAGAAAAAGTTAGTTTTGGTATAAGTTAGGTTTTTTCGAAAAAGTTAGTTTTGGTATGGGTTAGGTTTTTTCGAAAAAGTTAGTTTTGGTATAAGTTAGGTTTTTTCGAAAAAGTTAGTTTTGGTATAAGTTAGGTTTTTAAGAAAAAGTTAGTTTTGGTATAAGTTAGGTTTTTAAGAAAAAGTTAGTTTTGGTATAAGTTAGGTTTTTAAGAAAAAGTTAGTTTTGGTATAAATTAGGTTTTTTCGAAAAAGTTAGTTTTGGTATAAGTTAGGTTTTTTTAGAAAAAGTGAGTTTTGGTATAAGTTAGGTTTTTATGAAAAAGTTCGTTTTGGTATAAGTTAGGTTTTTTTAGAAAAAGTGAGTTTTGGTATAAGTTAGGTTTTTATGAAAAAGTTAGGTTTTTTCGAAAAAGTTAGTTTTGGTAAAAGTTAGGTTTTTTCGAAAAAGTTAGTTTTGGTATAAGTTAGGTTTTTTCGAAAAAGTTAGTATTGGTATAAGTTAGGTTTTTTCTAAAAAGTTAGTTTTGGTATAAGCTAGGTTTTTTCGAAAAAGTTAGTTTTGGTATAAGTTAGGTTTTTAAGAAAAAGTTAGATTTTTAAGAAAAAGTTAGGTTTTTAAGAAAAAGTTAGTTTTGGTATAAGTTAGGTTTTTGAGAAAAAGTTAGGTTTTTTATAATAAGTTAGTTTTGGTAAAAGTTAGGTTTTTTAGAAAAAGTTAGGTTTTTTCGAAAAAGTTAGTTTTGGTATAAGTTAGGTTTTTTCAAAAAAGTTAGTTTTGATATAAGTTAGGTTTTTTCGAAAAAGTAAGGTTTTTTCGAAAAAGTTAGGTTTTTTAGAAAAAGTAAGTTTTGGTAAAAGTTAGGTTTTTTCGAAAAAATTAGTTTTTTTAAAAGTTAGGTTTTGTCGAAAAAGTAAGGTTTTTTCGAAAAAGTTAGTTTTGATAAAAGTTAGGTTTTTTCGAAAAAGTTAGGTTTTTAAGAAAAAGTTAGTTTTGGTAAAAGTTAGGTTTTTTCGAAAAAGTTAGTTTTGGTATAAGTTAGGTTTTTTCGAAAAAGTTAGTTTTGGTATAAGTTAGGTTTTTAAGAAAAAGTTAGTTTTGGTATAAGTTAGGTTTTTAAGAAAAAGTTAGTTTTGGTATTAGTTAGGTTTTTAAGAAAAAGTTAGTTTTGGTATAAATTAGGTTTTTTCGAAAAAGTTAGTTTTGGTATAAGTTAGGTTTTTTTAGAAAAAGTGAGTTTTGGTATAAGTTAGGTTTTTATGAAAAAGTTAGGTTTTTTCGAAAAAGTTAGTTTTGGTAAAAGTTAGGTTTTTTCGAAAAAGTTAGTTTTGGTATAAGTTAGGTTTTTTCGAAAAAGTTAGTTTTGGTATAAGTTAGGTTTTTTCGAAAAAGTTAGTTTTGGTATAAGTTAGGTTTTTTCGAAAAAGTTAGTTTTGGTATAAATTAGGTTTTTTCGAAAAAGTTAGTTTTGGTATAAGTTAGGTTTTTTAGAAAAAGTTAGTTTTGGTATAAGTTAGGTTTTTTCGAAAAAGTTAGTTTTGGTATAAGTTAGGTTTTTTAGAAATAGTTAGGTTTTTAAGAAAAAGTTAATTTTGGTATAAGTTAGGTTTTTGAGAAAAAGTTAGGTTTTTTCGAAAAAGTTAGTTTTGGTATAAGTTAGGTTTTTTAGAAAAAGTTAGTTTTGGTATAAGTTAGGTTTTTTAGAAAAAGTTAGGTTTTTTGGTAAAAGTTAGGTTTTTTCGAAAAAGTTAGTTTTGGTAAAAGTTAGGTTTTTAAGAAAAAGTTAGTTTTGGTATAAGTTAGGTTTTTTCGAAAAAGTTAGTTTTGGTATAAGTTAGGTTTTTTAGAAAAAGTGAGTTTTGGTATAAGTTAGGTTTTTGAGAAAAAGTTAGGTTTTTTATAAGTTAGGTTTTTTCGAAAAAGTTAGTTTTGGTATAAGTTAGGTTTTTAAGAAAAAGTTAGTTTTGGTATAAGTTAGGTTTCTAAGAAAAGGTTAGTTTTGGTATAAGTTAGGTTTTTTCGAAAAAGTTAGTTTTGGTATAAGTTAGGTTTTTAAGAAAAAGTTAGATTTTTAAGAAAAAGTTAGGTTTTTAAGAAAAAGTTAATTTTGGTATAAGTTAGGTTTTTGAGAAAAAGTTAGGTTTTTTAGAATAAGTTAGTTTTGGTAAAAGTTAGGTTTTTTCGAAAAAGTTAGTTTTGGTATAAGTTAGGTTTTTTCGAAAAAGTTAGTTTTGGTATAAGTTAGGTTTTTTAGTAAAAGTTAGGTTTTTAAGAAAAAGTTAATTTTGGTATAAGTTAGGTTTTTGAGAAAAAGTTAGGTTTTTTATAATAAGTTAGTTTTGGTATAAGTTAGGTTTTTTCGAAAAAGTTAGTTTTGGTATAAGTTAGGTTTTTTCAAAAAAGTTAGTTTTGGTATAAGTTAGGTTTTTTCGAAAAAGTTAGTTTTGGTATAAGTTAGGTTTTTGAGAAAAAGTTAGGTTTTTAAGAAAAAGTTAGTTTTGGTAAAAGTTAGGTTTTTTCGAAAAAGTAAGGTTTTTTCGAAAAAGTTAGGTTTTTTAGAAAAAGTAAGTTTTGGTAAAAGTTAGGTTTTTTCGAAAAAATTAGTTTTTTTAAAAGTTAGGTTTTGTCGAAAAAGTAAGGTTTTTTCGAAAAAGTTAGTTTTGGTATAAGTTAGGTTTTTTCGAAAAAGTTAGTTTTGGTATAAGTTAGGTTTTTAAGAAAAAGTTAGTTTTGGTATAAGTTAGGTTTTTTCGAAAAAGTTAGTTTTGGTATAAGTTAGGTTTTTATGAAAAAGTTAGGTTTTTTCGAAAAAGTTAGTTTTGGTAAAAGTTAGGTTTTTTCGAAAAAGTAAGGTTTTTTAGAAAAAGTTAGTTTTGGTATAAGTTAGGTTTTTTCGAAAAAGTTAGTTTTGGTATAAGTTAGGTTTTTAAGAAAAAGTTAGTTTTGGTATAAGTTAGGTTTTTGAGAAAAAGTTAGTTTTGGTATAAGTTAGGTTTTTTCGAAAAAGTTAGTTTTGGTATAAGTTAGGTTTTTTCGAAAAAGTAAGGTTTTTTAGAAAAAGTTAGTTTTGGTATAAGTTAGGTTTTTTCGAAAAAGTTAGTTTTGGTATAAGTTAGGTTTTTTAGAAAAAGTTAGATTTTTAAGAAAAAGTTAGGTTTTTAAGAAAAAGTTAGTTTTGGTATAAGTTAGGTTTTTGAGAAAAAGTTAGGTTTTTTATAATAAGTTAGTTTTGGTAAAAGTTAGGTTTTTTAGAAAAAGTTAGGTTTTTTCGAAAAAGTTAGTTTTGGTATAAGTTAGGTTTTTTCAAAAAAGTTAGTTTTGGTATAAGTTAGGTTTTTTCGAAAAAGTTAGTTTTGGTATAAGTTAGGTTTTTGAGAAAAAGTTAGGTTTTTAAGAAAAAGTTAGTTTTGGTAAAAGTTAGGTTTTTTCGAAAAAGTAAGGTTTTTTCGAAAAAGTTAGGTTTTTTAGAAAAAGTTAGTTTTGGTAAAAGTTAGGTTTTTTCGAAAAAAATAGTTTTTTTAAAAGTTAGGTTTTGTCGAAAAAGTAAGGTTTTTTCGAAAAAGATAGTTTTGGTATAAGTTAGGTTTTTTAGAAAAAGTTAGTTTTGGTATAAGTTAGGTTTTTAAGAAAAAGTTAGTTTTGGTATAAGTTAGGTTTTTTCGAAAAAGTTAGTTTTGGTATAAGTTAGGTTTTTATGAAAAAGTTAGGTTTTTTCGAAAAAGTTAGTTTTGGTAAAAGTTAGGTTTTTTCGAAAAAGTAAGGTTTTTTAGAAAAAGTTAGTTTTGGTATAAGTTAGGTTTTTTCGAAAAAGTTAGTTTTGGTTTAAGTTAGGTTTTTAAGAAATAGTTAGTTTTGGTATAAGTTAGGTTTTTGAGAAAAAGTTAGTTTTGGTATAAGTTAGGTTTTTTCGAAAAAGTTAGTTTTGGTATAAGTTAGGTTTTTTCGAAAAAGTAAGGTTTTTTAGAAAAAGTTAGTTTTGGTATAAGTTAGGTTTTTTCGAAAAAGTTAGTTTTGGTATAAGTTAGGTTTTTTCGAAAAAGTTAGTTTTGGTATAAGTTAGGTTTTTAAGAAAAAGTTAGTTTTGGTATAAGTTAGGTTTTTTAGAAAAAGTTAGTTTTGGTATAAGTTAGGTTTTTTCGAAAAAGTTAGTTTTGGTATAAGTTAGGTTTTTGAGAAAAAATTAGTTTTGGTATAAATTAGGTTTTTTCGAAAAAGTTAGTTTTGGTATAAGTTAGGTTTTTTCGAAAAAGTTAGTTTTGGTATAAGTTAGGTTTTTTCGAAAAAGTTAGTTTTGGTATAAGTTAGGTTTTTTTAGAAAAAGTTAGTTTTGGTATAAGTTAGGTTTTTTAGAAAAAGTTAGTTTTGGTAAAAGTTAGGTTTTTTAGAAAAAGTTAGGTTTTTTAGAAAAAGTGAGTTTTGGTATAAGTTAGGTTTTTTCGAAAAAGTTAGTTTTTTTATAAGTTAGGTTTTTTCGAAAAAGTTAGTTTTGGTATGAGTTAGGTTTTTTCGAAAAAGTTAGTTTTGGTATAAGTTAGGTTTTTTCGAAAAAGTTAGTATTGGTATAAGTTAGGTTTTTTCGAAAAAGTTAGTTTTGGTATAAGTTAGGTTTTTATGAAAAAGTTAGGTTTTTTCGAAAAAGTTAGTTTTGGTATAAGTTAGGTTTTTTCGAAAAAGTTAGTTTTGGTATAAGTTAGGTTTTTTCGAAAAAGTTAGTTTTGGTATAAGTTAGGTTTTTTAAGAAAAAGTTAGTTTTGGTATAAGTTAGGTTTTTTCGAAAAAGTTAGTTTTGGTATAAGTTAGGTTTTTATGAAAAAGTTAGGTTTTTTTCGAAAAAGTTAGTTTTGGTAAAAGTTAGGTTTTTTCGAAAAAGTAAGGTTTTTTAGAAAAAGTTAGTTTTGGTATAAGTTAGGTTTTTTCGAAAAAGTTAGTTTTGGTATAAGTTAGGTTTTTAAGAAAAAGTTAGTTTTGGTATAAGTTAGGTTTTTGAGAAAAAGTTAGTTTTGGTATAAGTTAGGTTTTTTCGAAAAAGTTAGTTTTGGTATAAGTTAGGTTTTTGCGAAAAAGTAAGGTTTTTTAGAAAAAGTTAGTTTTGGTATAAGTTAGGTTTTTTTCGAAAAAGTTAGTTTTGGTATAAGTTAGGTTTTTAAGAAAAAGTTAGATTTTTAAGAAAAAAGTTAGGTTTTTAAGAAAAAGTTAGTTTTGGTATAAGTTAGGTTTTTGAGAAAAAGTTAGGTTTTTTATAATAAGTTAGTTTTGGTAAAAGTTAGGTTTTTTTAGAAAAAGTTAGGTTTTTTCGAAAAAGTTAGTTTTGGTATAAGTTAGGTTTTTTCAAAAAAGTTAGTTTTGGTATAAGTTAGGTTTTTTCGAAAAAGTTAGTTTTGGTATAAGTTAGGTTTTTGAGAAAAAGTTAGGTTTTTAAGAAAAAGTTAGTTTTGGTAAAAGTTAGGTTTTTTCGAAAAAGTAAGGTTTTTTCGAAAAAGTTAGGTTTTTTAGAAAAAGTTAGTTTTGGTAAAAGTTAGGTTTTTTCGAAAAAAATAGTTTTTTTAAAAGTTAGGTTTTGTGGAAAAAGTAAGGTTTTTTCGAAAAAGTTAGTTTTGGTATAAGTTAGGTTTTTTAGAAAAAGTTAGTTTTGGTATAAGTTAGGTTTTTAAGAAAAAGTTAGTTTTGGTATAAGTTAGGTTTTTTCGAAAAAGTTAGTTTTGGTATAAGTTAGGTTTTTATGAAAAAGTTAGGTTTTTTCGAAAAAGTTAGTTTTGGTAAAAGTTAGGTTTTTTCGAAAAAGTAAGGTTTTTTAGAAAAAGTTAGTTTTGGTATAAGTTAGGTTTTTTCGAAAAAGTTAGTTTTGGTATAAGTTAGGTTTTTAAGAAAAAGTTAGTTTTGGTATAAGTTAGGTTTTTGAGAAAAAGTTAGTTTTGGTATAAGTTAGGTTTTTTCGAAAAAGTTAGTTTTGGTATAAGTTAGGTTTTTTCGAAAAAGTAAGGTTTTTTAGAAAAAGTTAGTTTTGGTATAAGTTAGGTTTTTTCGAAAAAGTTAGTTTTGGTATAAGTTAGGTTTTTTCGAAAAAGTTAGTTTTGGTATAAGTTAGGTTTTTGAGAAAAAGTTAGTTTTGGTATAGGTTAGGTTTTTTAGAAAAAGTTAGTTTTGGTATAAGTTAGGTTTTTTCGAAAAAGTTAGTTTTGGTATAAGTTAGGTTTTTTCGAAAAAATTAGTTTTGGTATAAATTAGGTTTTTTCGAAAAAGTTAGTTTTGGTATAAGTTAGGTTTTTTCGAAAAAGTTAGTTTTGGTATAAGTTAGGTTTTTTCGAAAAAGTTAGTTTTGGTATAAGTTAGGTTTTTTAGAAAAAGTTAGTTTTGGTATAAGTTAGGTTTTTTAGAAAAAGTTAGTTTTGGTAAAAGTTAGGTTTTTTAGAAAAAGTTAGGTTTTTTAGAAAAAGTGAGTTTTGGTATAAGTTAGGTTTTTTCGAAAAAGTTAGTTTTTTTATAAGTTAGGTTTTTTCGAAAAAGTTAGTTTTGGTATAAGTTAGGTTTTTTTCGAAAAAGTTAGTATTGGTATAAGTTAGGTTTTTTCGAAAAAGTTAGTTTTGGTATAAGTTAGGTTTTTATGAAAAAGTTAGGTTTTTTCGAAAAAGTTAGTTTTGGTATAAGTTAGGTTTTTTCGAAAAAGTAAGGTTTTTTAGAAAAAGTTAGTTTTGGTATAAGTTAGGTTTTTTAGAAAAAGTTAGTTTTGGTATAAGTTAGGTTTTTTAGAAAAAGTTAGTTTTGGTATAAGTTAGGTTTTTTCGAAAAAGTTAGTTTTGGTATAAATTAGGTTTTTTCGAAAAAGTTAGTTTTGGTATAAGTTAGGTTTTTTTAGAAAAAGTTAGTTTTGGTATAAGTTAGGTTTTTAAGAAAAAGTTAGTTTTGGTATAAGTTAGGTTTTTAAGAAAAAGTTAGTTTTGGTATAAGTTAGGTTTTTTCGAAAAAGTTAGTTTTGGTATAAGTTAGGTTTTTATGAAAAAGTTAGGTTTTTTTCGAAAAAGTTAGTTTTGGTATAAGTTAGGTTTTTTCGAAAAAGTTAGTTTTGGTATAAGTTAGGTTTTTTCGAAAAAGTTAGTTTTGGTATAAGTTAGGTTTTTTCGAAAAAGTTAGTTTTGGTATAAATTAGGTTTTTTCGAAAAAGTTAGTTTTGGTATAAGTTAGGTTTTTGAGAAAAAGTTAGTTTTGGTATAAGTTAGGTTTTTTCGAAAAAGTTAGGTTTTTTCGAAAAAGTTAGTTTTGGTAAAAGTTAGGTTTTTTCGAAAAAGTTAGGTTTTTTCGAAAAAGTTAGTTTTGGTATAAGTTAGGTTTTTTCAAAAAAGTTAGTTTTGGTATAAGTTAGGTTTTTTCGAAAAAGTTAGTTTTGGTATAAGTTAGGTTTTTGAGAAAAAGTTAGTTTTGGTAAAAGTTAGGTTTTTTCGAAAAAAATAGTTTTTTTAAAAGTTAGGTTTTGTCGAAAAAGTAAGGTTTTTTCGAAAAAGTTAGTTTTGGTATAAGTTAGGTTTTTTAGAAAAAGTTAGTTTTGGTATAAGTTAGGTTTTTAAGAAAAAGTTAGTTTTGGTATAAGTTAGGTTTTTTCGAAAAAGTTAGTTTTGGTATAAGTTAGGTTTTTATGAAAAAGTTAGGTTTTTTCGAAAAAGTTAGTTTTGGTAAAAGTTAGGTTTTTTCGAAAAAGTAAGGTTTTTTAGAAAAAGTTAGTTTTGGTATAAGTTAGGTTTTTTCGAAAAAGTTAGTTTTGGTATAAGTTAGGTTTTTAAGAAAAAGTTAGTTTTGGTATAAGTTAGGTTTTTGAGAAAAAGTTAGTTTTGGTATAAGTTAGGTTTTTTCGAAAAAGTTAGTTTTGGTATAAGTTAGGTTTTTTCGAAAAAGTAAGGTTTTTTAGAAAAAGTTAGTTTTGGTATAAGTTAGGTTTTTTCGAAAAAGTTAGTTTTGGTATAAGTTAGGTTTTTTCGAAAAAGTTAGTTTTGGTATAAGTTAGGTTTTTGAGAAAAAGTTAGTTTTGGTATAGGTTAGGTTTTTTAGAAAAAGTTAGTTTTGGTATAAGTTAGGTTTTTTCGAAAAAGTTAGTTTTGGTATAAGTTAGGTTTTTTCGAAAAAATTAGTTTTGGTATAAATTAGGTTTTTTCGAAAAAGTTAGTTTTGGTATAAGTTAGGTTTTTTCGAAAAAGTTAGTTTTGGTATAAGTTAGGTTTTTTCGAAAAAGTTAGTTTTGGTATAAGTTAGGTTTTTTAGAAAAAGTTAGTTTTGGTATAAGTTAGGTTTTTTAGAAAAAGTTAGTTTTGGTAAAAGTTAGGTTTTTTAGAAAAAGTTAGGTTTTTTAGAAAAAGTGAGTTTTGGTATAAGTTAGGTTTTTTCGAAAAAGTTAGTTTTTTTATAAGTTAGGTTTTTTCGAAAAAGTTAGTTTTGGTATAAGTTAGGTTTTTTCGAAAAAGTTAGTATTGGTATAAGTTAGGTTTTTTCGAAAAAGTTAGTTTTGGTATAAGTTAGGTTTTTATGAAAAAGTTAGGTTTTTTCGAAAAAGTTAGTTTTGGTATAAGTTAGGTTTTTTCGAAAAAGTAAGGTTTTTTAGAAAAAGTTAGTTTTGGTATAAGTTAGGTTTTTTAGAAAAAGTTAGTTTTGGTATAAGTTAGGTTTTTTAGAAAAAGTTAGTTTTGGTATAAGTTAGGTTTTTTCGAAAAAGTTAGTTTTGGTATAAATTAGGTTTTTTCGAAAAAGTTAGTTTTGGTATAAGTTAGGTTTTTTTAGAAAAAGTTAGTTTTGGTATAAGTTAGGTTTTTAAGAAAAAGTTAGTTTTGGTATAAGTTAGGTTTTTAAGAAAAAGTTAGTTTTGGTATAAGTTAGGTTTTTTCGAAAAAGTTAGTTTTGGTATAAGTTAGGTTTTTATGAAAAAGTTAGGTTTTTTCGAAAAAGTTAGTTTTGGTATAAGTTAGGTTTTTTCGAAAAAGTTAGTTTTGGTATAAGTTAGGTTTTTTCGAAAAAGTTAGTTTTGGTATAAGTTAGGTTTTTTCGAAAAAGTTAGTTTTGGTATAAGTTAGGTTTTTTCGAAAAAGTTAGTTTTGGTATAAGTTAGGTTTTTGAGAAAAAGTTAGTTTTGGTATAAGTTAGGTTTTTTCGAAAAAGTTAGGTTTTTTCGAAAAAGTTAGTTTTGGTAAAAGTTAGGTTTTTTCGAAAAAGTTAGGTTTTTTCGAAAAAGTTAGTTTTGGTATAAGTTAGGTTTTTTCAAAAAAGTTAGTTTTGGTATAAGTTAGGTTTTTTCGAAAAAGTTAGTTTTGGTATAAGTTAGGTTTTTGAGAAAAAGTTAGTTTTGGTATAAGTTAGGTTTTTGAGAAAAAGTTAGTTTTGGTATAAGTTAGGTTTTTGAGAAAAAGTTAGTTTTGGTATAAGTTAGGTTTTTTCGAAAAAGTTAGTTTTGGTATAAGTTAGGTTTTTTCGAAAAAGTTAGTTTTGGTATAAGTTAGGTTTTTTTAGAAAAAGTTAGTTTTGGTATAAGTTAGGTTTTTTAGAAAAAATTAGTTTTGGTAAAAGTTAGGTTTTTTAGAAAAAGTTAGGTTTTTTAGAAAAAGTGAGTTTTGGTATAAGTTAGGTTTTTTCGAAAAAGTTAGTTTTTTTATAAGTTAGGTTTTTTCGAAAAAGTTAGTTTTGGTATAAGTTAGGTTTTTTCGAAAAAGTTAGTATTGGTATAAGTTAGGTTTTTTCGAAAAAGTTAGTTTTGGTATAAGTTAGGTTTTTTCGAAAAAGTAAGGTTTTTTAGAAAAAGTTAGTTTTGGTATAAGTTAGGTTTTTTAGAAAATTTAGTTTTGGTATAAGTTAGGTTTTTTAGAAAAAGTTAGTTTTGGTATAAGTTAGGTTTTTAAGAAAAAGTTAGTTTTGGTATAAGTTAGGTTTTTTCGAAAAAGTTAGTTTTGGTATAAATTAGGTTTTTTCGAAAAAGTTAGTTTTGGTATAAGTTAGGTTTTTTTAGAAAAAGTTAGTTTTGGTATAAGTTAGGTTTTTAAGAAAAAGTTAGTTTTGGTATAAGTTAGGTTTTTTCGAAAAAGTTAGTTTTGGTATAAGTTAGGTTTTTATGAAAAAGTTAGGTTTTTTCGAAAAAGTTAGTTTTGGTATAAGTTAGGTTTTTTCGAAAAAGTTAGTTTTGGTATAAGTTAGGTTTTTTCGAAAAAGTTAGTTTTGGTATAAGTTAGGTTTTTTCGAAAAAGTTAGTTTTGGTATAAATTAGGTTTTTTCGAAAAAGTTAGTTTTGGTATAAGTTAGGTTTTTGAGAAAAAGTTAGTTTTGGTATAAGTTAGGTTTTTTCGAAAAAGTTAGGTTTTTTAGAAAAATTAGTTTTGGTATAAGTTAGGTTTTTTAGAAAAAGTTAGGTTTTTTCGAAAAAGTTAGTTTTGGTATAAGTTAGGTTTTTTCAAAAAAGTTAGTTTTGGTATAAGTTAGGTTTTTTCGAAAAAGTTAGTTTTGGTATAAGTTAGGTTTTTGAGAAAAAGTTAGTTTTGGTATAAGTTAGGTTTTTGAGAAAAAGTTAGTTTTGGTATAAGTTAGGTTTTTGAGAAAAAGTTAGTTTTGGTATAAGTTAGGTTTTTATGAAAAAAATAGTTTTGGTATAAGTTAGGTTTTTTTGAAAAAGTTAGGTTTTTTCGAAAAAGTTAGTTTTGGTATAAGTTAAATTTTTTCGAAAAAGTTAGTTTTGGTATAAGTTAGGTTTTTAAGAAAAAGTTAGTTTTGGTATAAGTTAGGTTTTTAAGAAAAAGTTAGTTTTGGTATAAGTTAGGTTTTTGAGAAAAAGTTAGTTTTGGTATAAGTTAGGTTTTTGAGAAAAAGTTAGTTTTGGTATAAGTTACGTTTTTATGAAAAAGTTAGTTTTGGTATAAGTTAGGTTTTTTTGAAAAAGTTAGGTTTTTTCGAAAAAGTTAGTTTTGGTAAAAGTTAGGTTTTTTCGAAAAAGTTAGTTTTGGTATAAGTTAGGTTTTTTAGAAAAAGTTAGTTTTGGTATAAGTTAGGTTTTTTAGAAAAAGTTAGGTTTTTTCGAAAAAGTTAGTTTTGGTATAAGTTAGGTTTTTTCAAAAAAGTTAGTTTTGGTATAAGTTAGGTTTTTTCGAAAAAGTTAGTTTTGGTATAAGTTAGGTTTTTGAGAAAAAGTTAGTTTTGGTAAAAGTTAGGTTTTTTCGAAAAAGTAAGGTTTTTTTAGAAAAAGTTAGTTTTGGTATAAGTTAGGTTTTTTCGAAAAAGTTAGTTTTGGTATAAGTTAGGTTTTTAAGAAAAAGTTAGTTTTGGTATAAGTTAGGTTTTTTCGAAAAAGTTAGTTTTGGTATAAGTTAGGTTTTTTAGAAAAAGTTAGGTTTTTGAGAAAAAGTTAGTTTTGGTATAAGTTAGGTTTTTTAGAAAAAGTTAGGTTTTTTCGAAAAAGTTAGTTTTGGTATAAGTTAGGTTTTTTCGAAAAAGTTAGTTTTCGTAAAAATTAGGTTTTTTCGAAAAAGTTAGTTTTGGTATAAGTTAGGTTTTTGAGAAAAAGTTAGTTTTGGTATAAGTTAGGTTTTTATGAAAAAGTTAGTTTTGGTATAAGTTAGGTTTTTATGAAAAAGTTAGTTTTGGTAAAAGTAAGGTTTTTTCGAAAAAGTTAGTTTTGGTATAAGTTGGGTTTTTTCTTAAAAGTTAGTTTTGGTATAAGTTAGGTTTTTTCGAAAAAGTTAGTTTTGGTATAAGTTAGGTTTTTTAGAAAAAGTTAGGTTTTTTCGAAAAAGTTAGTTTTGGTATAAGTTAGGTTTTCTCGAAAAAGTTGGTTTTGGTATAAATTAGGTTTTTTCGAAAAAGTTAGTTTTGGTATAAGTTAGGTTTTTAAGAAAAAGTTAGTTTTGGTATAAGTTAGGTTTTTTCGAAAAAGTTAGTTTTGGTATAAGTTAGGTTTTTGAGAAAAAGTTAGTTTTGGTATAAGTTAGGTTTTTGAGAAAAAGTTAGTTTTGGTATAAGTTAGGTTTTTATGAAAAAGTTAGTTTTGGTATAAGTTAGGTTTTTTTGAAAAAGTTAGGTTATTTCGAAAAAGTTAGTTTTGGTATAAGTTAGGTTTTTTCGAAAAAGTTAGTTTTGGTATAAGTTAGGTTTTTTAGAAAAAGTTAGTTTTGGTATAAGTTAGGTTTTTAAGAAAAAGTTAGTTTTGGTATAAGTTAGGTTTTTTCGAAAAAGTTAGTTTTGGTAAAAGTAAGGTTTTTTCGAAAAAGTAAGGTTTTTTAGAAAAAGTTAGTTTTGGTATAAGTTAGGTTTTTATGAAAAAGTTAGTTTTGGTATAAGTTAGGTTTTTATGAAAAAGTTAGGTTTTTTCGAAAAAGTTAGTTTTGGTATAAGTTAGGTTTTTGAGAAAAAGTTAGTTTTGGTATAAGTTAGGTTTTTTAGAAAAAGTTAGTTTTGGTATAAGTTAGGTTTTTTCGAAAAAGTTAGTTTTGGTATAAGTTAGGTTTTCTCGAAAAAGTTAGTTTTGGTATAAATTAGGTTTTTTCGAAAAAGTTAGTTTTGGTATAAGTTAGGTTTTTTTAGAAAAAGTTAGTTTTGGTATAAGTTAGGTTTTTAAGAAAAAGTTAGTTTTGGTATAAGTTACGTTTTTTCGAAAAAGTTAGTTTTGGTATAAGTTAGGTTTTTATGAAAAAGTTAGGTTTTTTCGAAAAAGTTAGTTTTGGTATAAGTTAGGTTTTTAAGAAAAAGTTAGTTTTGGTATAAGTTAGGTTTTTTCGAAAAAGTTAGTTTTGGTATAAGTTAGGTTTTTGAGAAAAAGTTAGTTTTGGTATAAGTTAGGTTTTTATGAAAAAGTTAGTTTTGGTATAAGTTAGGTTTTTATGAAAAAGTTAGTTTTGGTATAAGTTAGGTTTTTTTCTTAAAAGTAAGTTTTGGTATAAGTTAGGTTTTTGAGAAAAAGTAAGGTTTTTTCGAAAAAGTTAGTTTTGGTATAAGTTGGGTTTTTTTCTTAAAAGTTAGTTTTGGTATAAGTTAGGTTTTTTCGAAAAAGTTAGTTTTGGTATAAGTTAGGTTTTTTTAGAAAAAGTTAGTTTTGGTATAAGTTAGGTTTTTAAGAAAAAGTTAGTTTTGGTATAAGTTAGGTTTTTAAGAAAAAGTTAGTTTTGGTATAAGTTAGGTTTTTTCGAAAAAGTTAGTTTTGGTATAAGTTAGGTTTTTGAGAAAAAGTTAGTTTTGGTATAAGTTAGGTTTTTATGAAAAAGTTAGTTTTGGTATAAGTTAGGTTTTTAAGAAAAAGTTAGTTTTGGTATAAGTTAGGTTTTTAAGAAAAAGTTAGTTTTGGTATAAGTTAGGTTTTTAAGAAAAAGTTAGTTTTGGTATAAGTTAGGTTTTTTCGAAAAAGTTAGTTTTGGTATAAGTTAGGTTTTTGAGAAAAAGTTAGTTTTGGTATAAATTAGGTTTTTTCGAAAAAGTTAGTTTTGGTATAAGTTAGGTTTTCTCGAAAAAGTTAGTTTTGGTATAAATTAGGTTTTTTCGAAAAAGTTAGTTTTGGTATAAGTTAGGTTTTTTTTTAGAAAAAGTTAGTTTTGGTATAAGTTAGGTTTTTAAGAAAAAGTTAGTTTTGGTATAAGTTACGTTTTTTCGAAAAAGTTAGTTTTGGTATAAGTTAGGTTTTTGAGAAAAAGTAAGGTTTTTTCGAAAAAGTTAGTTTTGGTATAAGTTGGGTTTTTTTCTTAAAAGTTAGTTTTGGTATAAGTTAGGTTTTTTCGAAAAAGTTAGTTTTGGTATAAGTTAGGTTTTTTAGAAAAAGTTAGGTTTTTTCGAAAAAGTTAGTTTTGGTATAAGTTAGGTTTTTTAGAAAAAGTTAGTTTTGGTATAAGTTAGGTTTTTAAGAAAAAGTTAGTTTTGGTATAAGTTAGGTTTTTTAGAAAAAGTTAGTTTTGGTATAAGTTAGGTTTTTTCGAAAAAGTTAGGTTTTTTCGAAAAAGTTAGTTTTGGTATAAGTTAGGTTTTTAAGAAAAAGTTAGTTTTGGTATAAGTTAGGTTTTTTCGAAAAAGTTAGTTTTGGTATAAGTTAGGTTTTTAAGAAAAAGTTAGATTTTTAAGAAAAAGTTAGGTTTTTAAGAAAAAGTTAGTTTTGGTATAAGTTAGGTTTTTGAGAAAAAGTTAGGTTTTTTATAATAAGTTAGTTTTGGTAAAAGTTAGGTTTTTTAGAAAAAGTTAGGTTTTTTCGAAAAAGTTAGTTTTGGTATAAGTTAGGTTTTTTCAAAAAAGTTAGTTTTGGTATAAGTTAGGTTTTTTCGAAAAAGTTAGTTTTGGTACAAGTTAGGTTTTTTTAGAAAAAGTTAGTTTTGGTATAAGTTAGGTTTTTTAGAAAAAGTTAGTTTTGGTAAAAGTTAGGTTTTTTAGAAAAAGTTAGGTTTTTTAGAAAAAGTGAGTTTTGGTATAAGTTAGGTTTTTTCGAAAAAGTTAGTTTTTTTATAAGTTAGGTTTTTTGGAAAAAGTTAGTTTTGGTATGAGTTAGGTTTTTTCGAAAAAGTTAGTTTTGGTATAAGTTAGGTTTTTTCGAAAAAGTTAGTTTTGGTATAAGTTAGGTTTTTTCGAAAAAGTAAGGTTTTTTAGAAAAAGTTAGTTTTGGTATAAGTTAGGTTTTTTAGAAAATTTAGTTTTGGTATAAGTTAGGTTTTTTAGAAAAAGTTAGTTTTGGTATAAATTAGGTTTTTTCGAAAAAGTTAGTTTTGGTATAAGTTAGGTTTTTTCGAAAAAGTTAGTTTTGGTATAAGTTAGGTTTTTATGAAAAAGTTAGGTTTTTTCGAAAAAGTTAGTTTTGGTATAAGTTAGGTTTTTTCGAAAAAGTAAGGTTTTTTAGAAAAAGTTAGTTTTGGTATAAGTTAGGTTTTTTAGAAAATTTAGTTTTGGTATAAGTTAGGTTTTTTAGAAAAAGTTAGTTTTGGTATAAGTTAGGTTTTTAAGAAAAAGTTAGTTTTGGTATAAGTTAGGTTTTTTCGAAAAAGTTAGTTTTGGTATAAATTAGGTTTTTTCGAAAAAGTTAGTTTTGGTATAAGTTAGGTTTTTTTAGAAAAAGTTAGTTTTGGTATAAGTTAGGTTTTTAAGAAAAAGTTAGTTTTGGTATAAGTTAGGTTTTTTCGAAAAAGTTAGTTTTGGTATAAGTTAGGTTTTTGAGAAAAAGTTAGTTTTGGTATAAGTTAGGTTTTTATGAAAAAGTTAGTTTTGGTATAAGTTAGGTTTTTATGAAAAAGTTAGTTTTGGTATAAGTTAGGTTTTTTTCTTAAAAGTTAGTTTTGGTATAAGTTAGGTTTTTGAGAAAAAGTAAGGTTTTTTCGAAAAAGTTAGTTTTGGTATAAGTTGGGTTTTTTTCTTAAAAGTTAGTTTTGGTATAAGTTAGGTTTTTTCGAAAAAGTTAGTTTTGGTATAAGTTAGGTTTTTTTAGAAAAAGTTAGTTTTGGTATAAGTTAGGTTTTTAAGAAAAAGTTAGTTTTGGTATAAGTTAGGTTTTTAAGAAAAAGTTAGTTTTGGTATAAGTTAGGTTTTTTCGAAAAAGTTAGTTTTGGTATAAGTTAGGTTTTTGAGAAAAAGTTAGTTTTGGTATAAGTTAGGTTTTTATGAAAAAGTTAGTTTTGGTATAAGTTAGGTTTTTAAGAAAAAGTTAGTTTTGGTATAAGTTAGGTTTTTAAGAAAAAGTTAGTTTTGGTATAAGTTAGGTTTTTAAGAAAAAGTTAGTTTTGGTATAAGTTAGGTTTTTTCGAAAAAGTTAGTTTTGGTATAAGTTAGGTTTTTGAGAAAAAGTTAGTTTTGGTATAAGTTAGGTTTTTTCGAAAAAGTTAGTTTTGGTATAAGTTAGGTTTTCTCGAAAAAGTTAGTTTTGGTATAAATTAGGTTTTTTCGAAAAAGTTAGTTTTGGTATAAGTTAGGTTTTTTTAGAAAAAGTTAGTTTTGGTATAAGTTAGGTTTTTAAGAAAAAGTTAGTTTTGGTATAAGTTACGTTTTTTCGAAAAAGTTAGTTTTGGTATAAGTTAGGTTTTTGAGAAAAAGTAAGGTTTTTTCGAAAAAGTTAGTTTTGGTATAAGTTGGGTTTTTTTCTTAAAAGTTAGTTTTGGTATAAGTTAGGTTTTTTCGAAAAAGTTAGTTTTGGTATAAGTTAGGTTTTTTAGAAAAAGTTAGGTTTTTTCGAAAAAGTTAGTTTTGGTATAAGTTAGGTTTTTTAGAAAAAGTTAGTTTTGGTATAAGTTAGGTTTTTAAGAAAAAGTTAGTTTTGGTATAAGTTAGGTTTTTTAGAAAAAGTTAGTTTTGGTATAAGTTAGGTTTTTTCGAAAAAGTTAGGTTTTTTCGAAAAAGTTAGTTTTGGTATAAGTTAGGTTTTTAAGAAAAAGTTAGTTTTGGTATAAGTTAGGTTTTTTCGAAAAAGTTAGTTTTGGTATAAGTTAGGTTTTTAAGAAAAAGTTAGATTTTTAAGAAAAAGTTAGGTTTTTTCGAAAAAGTTAGTTTTGGTATAAGTTAGGTTTTTTAGAAAAAGTTAGGTTTTTTCGAAAAAGTTAGTTTTGGTATAAGTTAGGTTTTTTCAAAAAAGTTAGTTTTGGTATAAGTTAGGTTTTTTCGAAAAAGTTAGTTTTGGTACAAGTTAGGTTTTTGAGAAAAAGTTAGTTTTGGTATAAGTTAGGTTTTTAAGAAAAAGTTTGTTTTGGTATAAGTTAGGTTTTTTCGAAAAAGTTAGTTTTGGTATAAATTAGGTTTTTATGAAAAAGTTAGGTTTTTTCGAAAAAGTTAGTTTTGGTATAAGTTAGGTTTTTTCGAAAAAGTTAGTTTTGGTATAAGTTAGGTTTTTTAGAAAAAGTTAGTTTTGGTATAAGTTAGGTTTTTAAGAAAAAGTTAGTTTTGGTATAAGTTAGGTTTTTTAGAAAAAGTTAGTTTTGGTATAAGTTAGGTTTTTATGAAAAAGTTAGGTTTTTTCGAAAAAGTTAATTTTGGTATAAGATAGGTTTTTTCGAAAAAGTTAGTTTTGGTATAAGTTAGGTTTTTTCGAAAAAGTTAGTTTTGGTATAAGTTAGGTTTTTTTAGAAAAAGTTAGTTTTGGTATAAGTTAGGTTTTTTAGAAAAAGTTAGTTTTGGTAAAAGTTAGGTTTTTTAGAAAAAGTTAGGTTTTTTAGAAAAAGTGAGTTTTGGTATAAGTTAGGTTTTTTCGAAAAAGTTAGTTTTTTTATAAGTTAGGTTTTTTGGAAAAAGTTAGTTTTGTTATGAGTTAGGTTTTTTCGAAAAAGTTAGTTTTGGTATAAGTTAGGTTTTTTCGAAAAAGTTAGTTTTGGTATAAGTTAGGTTTTTTCGAAAAAGTAAGGTTTTTTAGAAAAAGTTAGTTTTGGTATAAGTTAGGTTTTTTAGAAAATTTAGTTTTGGTATAAGTTAGGTTTTTTAGAAAAAGTTAGTTTTGGTATAAATTAGGTTTTTTCGAAAAAGTTAGTTTTGGTATAAGTTAGGTTTTTTCGAAAAAGTTAGTTTTGGTATAAGTTAGGTTTTTATGAAAAAGTTAGGTTTTTTCGAAAAAGTTAGTTTTGGTATAAGTTAGGTTTTTTCGAAAAAGTAAGGTTTTTTAGAAAAAGTTAGTTTTGGTATAAGTTAGGTTTTTTAGAAAATTTAGTTTTGGTATAAGTTAGGTTTTTTAGAAAAAGTTAGTTTTGGTATAAGTTAGGTTTTTAAGAAAAAGTTAGTTTTGGTATAAGTTAGGTTTTTTCGAAAAAGTTAGTTTTGGTATAAATTAGGTTTTTTCGAAAAAGTTAGTTTTGGTATAAGTTAGGTTTTTTTAGAAAAAGTTAGTTTTGGTATAAGTTAGGTTTTTAAGAAAAAGTTAGTTTTGGTATAAGTTAGGTTTTTTCGAAAAAGTTAGTTTTGGTATAAGTTAGGTTTTTATGAAAAAGTTAGGTTTTTTCGAAAAAGTTAGTTTTGGTATAAGTTAGGTTTTTTCGAAAAAGTTAGTTTTGGTATAAGTTAGGTTTTTTCGAAAAAGTTAGTTTTGGTATAAGTTAGGTTTTTTCGAAAAAGTTAGTTTTGGTATAAATTAGGTTTTTTCGAAAAAGTTAGTTTTGGTATAAGTTAGGTTTTTGAGAAAAAGTTAGTTTTGGTATAAGTTAGGTTTTTTCGAAAAAGATAGGTTTTTTCGAAAAAGTTAGTTTTGGTAAAAGTTAGGTTTTTTCGAAAAAGTTAGTTTTGGTATAAGTTAGGTTTTTGAGAAAAAGTTAGTTTTGGTATAAGTTAGGTTTTTTCGAAAAAGTTAGTTTTGGTATAAGTTAGGTTTTTTAGAAAAAGTTAGGTTTTTTCGAAAAAGTTAGTTTTGGTATAAGTTAGGTTTTTTAGAAAAAGTTAGTTTTGGTATAAGTTAGGTTTTTAAGAAAAAGTTAGTTTTGGTATAAGTTAGGTTTTTTAGAAAAAGTTAGTTTTGGTATAAGTTAGGTTTTTTAGAAAAAGTTAGGTTTTTTCGAAAAAGTTAGTTTTGGTATAAGTTAGGTTTTTAAGAAAAAGTTAGTTTTGGTATAAGTTAGGTTTTTTCGAAAAAGTTAGTTTTGGTATAAGTTAGGTTTTTAAGAAAAAGTTAGATTTTTAAGAAAAAGTTAGGTTTTTAAGAAAAAGTTAGTTTTGGTATAAGTTAGGTTTTTGAGAAAAAGTTAGGTTTTTTATAATAAGTTAGTTTTGGTAAAAGTTAGGTTTTTTAGAAAGTTAGTTTTGGTATAAGTTAGGTTTTTTAGAAAAAGTTAGTTTTGGTAAAAGTTAGGTTTTTTAGAAAAAGTTAGGTTTTTTAGAAAAAGTGAGTTTTGGTATAAGTTAGGTTTTTTCGAAAAAGTTAGTTTTTTTATAAGTTAGGTTTTTTGGAAAAAGTTAGTTTTGGTATGAGTTAGGTTTTTTCGAAAAAGTTAGTTTTGGTATAAGTTAGGTTTTTTCGAAAAAGTTAGTATTGGTATAAGTTAGGTTTTTTCGAAAAAGTTAGTTTTGGTATAAGTTAGGTTTTTATGAAAAAGTTAGGTTTTTTCGAAAAATTTAGTTTTGGTATAAGTTAGGTTTTTTCGAAAAAGTAAGGTTTTTTAGAAAAAGTTAGTTTTGGTATAAGTTAGGTTTTTTAGAAAATTTAGTTTTGGTATAAGTTAGGTTTTTTAGAAAAAGTTAGTTTTGGTATAAGTTAGGTTTTTAAGAAAAAGTTAGTTTTGGTATAAGTTAGGTTTTTTCGAAAAAGTTAGTTTTGGTATAAATTAGGTTTTTTCGAAAAAGTTAGTTTTGGTATAAGTTAGGTTTTTTCGAAAAAGTTAGTTTTGGTATAAGTTAGGTTTTTATGAAAAAGTTAGGTTTTTTCGAAAAAGTTAGTTTTGGTATAAGTTAGGTTTTTTCGAAAAAGTTAGTTTTGGTATAAGTTAGGTTTTTTCGAAAAAGTTAGTTTTGGTATAAGTTAGGTTTTTTCGAAAAAGTTAGTTTTGGTATAAATTAGGTTTTTTCGAAAAAGTTAGTTTTGGTATAAGTTAGGTTTTTGAGAAAAAGTTAGTTTTGGTATAAGTTAGGTTTTTTCGAAAAAGTTAGGTTTTTTCGAAAAAGTTAGTTTTGGTAAAAGTTAGGTTTTTTCGAAAAAGTTAGGTTTTTTCGAAAAAGTTAGTTTTGGTATAAGTTAGGTTTTTTCAAAAAAGTTAGTTTTGGTATAAGTTAGGTTTTTTCGAAAAAGTTAGTTTTGGTATAAGTTAGGTTTTTGAGAAAAAGTTAGTTTTGGTATAAGTTAGGTTTTTGAGAAAAAGTTAGTTTTGGTATAAGTTAGGTTTATGAGAAAAAGTTAGTTTTGGTATAAGTTAGGTTTTTTCGAAAAAGTTAGTTTTGGTATAAGTTAGGTTTTTTCGAAAAAGTTAGTTTTGGTATAAGTTAGGTTTTTTTAGAAAAAGTTAGTTTTGGTATAAGTTAGGTTTTTTAGAAAAAGTTAGTTTTGGTAATAGTTAGGTTTTTTAGAAAAAGTTAGGTTTTTTAGAAAAAGTGAGTTTTGGTATAAGTTAGGTTTTTTCGAAAAAGTTAGTTTTTTTATAAGTTAGGTTTTTTCGAAAAAGTTAGTTTTGGTATGAGTTAGGTTTTTTCGAAAAAGTTAGTTTTGGTATAAGTTAGGTTTTTTCGAAAAACTTAGTATTGGTATAAGTTAGGTTTTTTCGAAAAAGTTAGTTTTGGTATAAGTTAGGTTTTTATGAAAAAGTTAGTTTTGGTATAAGTTAGGTTTTTTTGAAAAAGTTAGGTTTTTTCGAAAAAGTTAGTTTTGGTATAAGTTAGGTTTTTTCGAAAAAGTTAGTTTTGGTATAAGTTAGGTTTTTAAGAAAAAGTTAGTTTTGGTATAAGTTAGGTTTTTTAGAAAAAGTTAGGTTTTTTAGAAAAAGTGAGTTTTGGTATAAGTTAGGTTTTTTCGAAAAAGTTAGTTTTTTTATAAGTTAGGTTTTTTCGAAAAAGTTAGTTTTGGTATGAGTTAGGTTTTTTCGAAAAAGTTAGTTTTGGTATAAGTTAGGTTTTTGAGAAAAAGTTAGTTTTGGTATAAGTTAGGTTTTTATGAAAAAGTTAGTTTTGGTATAAGTTAGGTTTTTTTGAAAAAGTTAGGTTTTTTCGAAAAAGTTAGTTTTGGTATAAGTTAGGTTTTTTCGAAAAAGTTAGTTTTGGTATAAGTTAGGTTTTTAAGAAAAAGTTAGTTTTGGTATAAGTTAGGTTTTTAAGAAAAAGTTAGTTTTGGTATAAGTTAGGTTTTTGAGAAAAAGTTAGTTTTGGTATAAGTTAGGTTTTTGAGAAAAAGTTAGTTTTGGTATAAGTTAGGTTTTTATGAAAAAGTTAGTTTTGGTATAAGTTAGGTTTTTTTGAAAAAGTTAGGTTTTTTCGAAAAAGTTAGTTTTGGTAAAAGTTAGGTTTTTTCGAAAAAGTTAGTTTTGGTATAAGTTAGGTTTTTTAGAAAAAGTTAGTTTTGGTATAAGTTAGGTTTTTTAGAAAAAGTTAGGTTTTTTCGAAAAAGTTAGTCTGGTATAAGTTAGGTTTTTTCAAAAAAGTTAGTTTTGGTATAAGTTAGGTTTTTTCGAAAAAGTTAGTTTTGGTATAAGTTAGGTTTTTGAGAAAAAGTTAGTTTTGGTAAAAGTTAGGTTTTTTCGAAAAAGTAAGGTTTTTTAGAAAAAGTTAGTTTTGGTATAAGTTAGGTTTTTTCGAAAAAGTTAGTTTTGGTATAAGTTAGGTTTTTAAGAAAAAGTTAGTTTTGGTATAAGTTAGGTTTTTTCGAAAAAGTTAGTTTTGGTATAAGTTATTTTTTTTAGAAAAAGTTAGGTTTTTGAGAAAAAGTTAGTTTTGGTATAAGTTAGGTTTTTTAGAAAAAGTTAGGTTTTTTCGAAAAAGTTAGTTTTGGTATAAGTTAGGTTTTTTCGAAAAAGTTAGTTTTCGTAAAAATTAGGTTTTTTCGAAAAAGTTAGTTTTGGTATAAGTTAGGTTTTTGAGAAAAAGTTAGTTTTGGTATAAGTTAGGTTTTTATGAAAAAGTTAGTTTTGGTATAAGTTAGGTTTTTATGAAAAAGTTAGTTTTGGTAAAAGTTAGGTTTTTTCGAAAAAGTAAGGTTTTTTCGAAAAAGTCAGTTTTGGTATAAGTTGGGTTTTTTCTTAAAAGTTAGTTTTGGTATAAGTTAGGTTTTTTCGAAAAAGTTAGTTTTGGTATAAGTTAGGTTTTTTAGAAAAAGTTAGGTTTTTTCGAAAAAGTTAGTTTTGGTATAAGTTAGGTTTTCTCGAAAAAGTTAGTTTTGGTATAAATTAGGTTTTTTCGAAAAAGTTAGTTTTGGTATAAGTTAGGTTTTTAAGAAAAAGTTAGTTTTGGTATAAGTTAGGTTTTTTCGAAAAAGTTAGTTTTGGTATAAGTTAGGTTTTTGAGAAAAAGTTAGTTTTGGTATAAGTTAGGTTTTTGAGAAAAAGTTAGTTTTGGTATAAGTTAGGTTTTTATGAAAAAGTTAGTTTTGGTATAAGTTAGGTTTTTTTGAAAAAGTTAGGTTTTTTCGAAAAAGTTAGTTTTGGTATAAGTTAGGTTTTTTAGAAAAAGTTAGTTTTGGTATAAGTTAGGTTTTTAAGAAAAAGTTAGTTTTGGTATAAGTTAGGTTTTTTCGAAAAAGTTAGTTTTGGTATAAGTTAGGTTTTTTAGAAAAAGTTAGTTTTGGTATAAGTTAGGTTTTTATGAAAAAGTTAGGTTTTTTCGAAAAAGTTAGTTTTGGTAAAAGTTAGGTTTTTAAGAAAAAGTTAGTTTTGGTATAAGTTAGGTTTTTTCGAAAAAGTTAGTTTTGGTATAAGTTAGGTTTTTATGAAATAGTTAGTTTTGGTAAAAGTTAGGTTTTTTCGAAAAAGTAAGGTTTTTTAGAAAAAGTTAGTTTTGGTATAAGTTGGGTTTTTCCTAAAAGTTAGTTTCGGTATAAGTTAGGTTTTTTCGAAAAAGTTAGTTTTGGTATAAGTTAGGTTTTTATGAAAAAGTTAGGTTTTTTCGAAAAAGTTAGTTTTGGTATAAGTAAGGTTTTTGAGAAAAAGTTAGTTTTGGTATAAGTTAGGTTTTTTAGAAAAAGTTAGTTTTGGTATAAGTTAGGTTTTTTCGAAAAAGTTAGTTTTGGTATAAGTAAGGTTTTCTCGAAAAAGTTAGTTTTGGTATAAATTAGGTTTTTTCGAAAAAGTTAGTTTTGGTATAAGTTAGGTTTTTTTAGAAAAAGTTAGTTTTGGTATAAGTTAGGTTTTTAAGAAAAAGTTAGTTTTGGTATAAGTTACGTTTTTTCGAAAAAGTTAGTTTTGGTATAAGTTAGGTTTTTATGAAAAAGTTAGGTTTTTTCGAAAAAGTTAGTTTTGGTATAAGTTAGGTTTTTAAGAAAAAGTTAGTTTTGGTATAAGTTAGGTTTTTTCGAAAAAGTTAGTTTTGGTATAAGTTAGGTTTTTGAGAAAAAGTTAGTTTTGGTATAAGTTAGGTTTTTATGAAAAAGTTAGTTTTGGTATAAGTTAGGTTTTTATGAAAAAGTTAGTTTTGGTATAAGTTAGGTTTTTTTCTTAAAAGTTAGTTTTGGTATAAGTTAGGTTTTTGAGAAAAAGTAAGGTTTTTTCGAAAAAGTTAGTTTTGGTATAAGTTGGGTTTTTTTCTTAAAAGTTAGTTTTGGTATAAGTTAGGTTTTTTCGAAAAAGTTAGTTTTGGTATAAGTTAGGTTTTTTAGAAAAAGTTAGGTTTTTTCGAAAAAGTTAGTTTTGGTATAAGTTAGGTTTTTTAGAAAAAGTTAGTTTTGGTATAAGTTAGGTTTTTAAGAAAAAGTTAGTTTTGGTATAAGTTAGGTTTTTTAGAAAAAGTTAGTTTTGGTATAAGTTAGGCTTTGTCGAAAAAGTTAGGTTTTTTCGAAAAAGTTAGTTTTGGTATAAGTTAGGTTTTTAAGAAAAAGTTAGTTTTGGTATAAGTTAGGTTTTTTCGAAAAAGTTAGTTTTGGTATAAGTTAGGTTTTTAAGAAAAAGTTAGATTTTTAAGAAAAAGTTAGGTTTTTAAGAAAAAGTTAGTTTTGGTATAAGTTAGGTTTTTGAGAAAAAGTTAGGTTTTTTATAATAAGTTAGTTTTGGTAAAAGTTAGGTTTTTTAGAAAAAGTTAGGTTTTTTCGAAAAAGTTAGTTTTGGTATAAGTTAGGTTTTTTCAAAAAAGTTAGTTTTGGTATAAGTTAGGTTTTTTCGAAAAAGTTAGTTTTGGTACAAGTTAGGTTTTTGAGAAAAAGTTAGTTTTGGTATAAGTTAGGTTTTTAAGAAAAAGTTTGTTTTGGTATAAGTTAGGTTTTTTCGAAAAAGTTAGTTTTGGTATAAGTTAGGTTTTTATGAAAAAGTTAGGTTTTTTCGAAAAAGTTAGTTTTGGTAAAAGTTAGGTTTTTTCGAAAAAGTAAGGTTTTTTAGAAAAAGTTAGTTTTGGTATAAGTTAGGTTTTTTCGAAAAAGTTAGTTTTGGTATAAGTTAGGTTTTTAAGAAAAAGTTAGTTTTGGTATAAGTTAGGTTTTTTAGAAAAAGTTAGTTTTGGTATAAGTTAGGTTTTTGAGAAAAAGTTAGTTTTGGTATAAGTTAGGTTTTTAAGAAAAAGTTAGTTTTGGTATAAGTTAGGTTTTTTCGAAAAAGTTAGTTTTGGTATAAATTAGGTTTTTTCGAAAAAGTTAGTTTTGGTATAAGTTAGGTTTTTTCGAAAAAGTTAGTTTTGGTATAAATTAGGTTTTTTCGAAAAAGTTAGTTTTGGTATAAGTTAGGTTTTTTCGAAAAAGTTAGGTTTTTTAGAAAAAGTTAGTTTTGGTATAAGTTAGGTTTTTTAGAAAAAGTTAGTTTTGGTATAAGTTAGGTTTTTAAGAAAAAGTTAGTTTTGGTATAAGTTAGGTTTTTTTCGAAAAAGTTAGTTTTGGTATAAGTTAGGTTTTTTCGAAAAAGTTAGTTTTGGTATAAGTTAGGTTTTTTCGAAAAAGTTAGTTTTGGTATAAGTTAGGTTTTTAAGAAAAAGTTAGTTTTGGTAAAAGTTAGGTTTTTGAGAAAAAGTTAGGTTTTTTCGAAAAAGTTAGTTTTGGTATAAGTTAGGTTTTTATGAAAAAGTTAGGTTTTTTCGAAAAAGTTAGTTTTGGTAAAAGTTAGGTTTTTTCGAAAAAGTTAGTTTTGGTATAAGTTAGGTTTTTGAGAAAAAGTTAGTTTTGGTATAAGTTAGGTTTTTTCGAAAAAGTTAGTTTTGGTATAAATTAGGTTTTTTCGAAAAAGTTAGTTTTGGTATAAGTTAGGTTTTTTCGAAAAAGTTAGTTTTGGTATAAGTTAGGTTTTTATGAAAAAGTTAGTTTTGGTATAAGTTAGGTTTTTTCGAAAAAGTTAGTTTTGGTATAAGTTAGGTTTTTTCGAAAAAGTTAGTTTTGGTAAAAGTTAGGTTTTTTCGAAAAAGTAAGGTTTTTTAGAAAAAGTTAGTTTTGGTATAAGTTAGGTTTTTTCAAAAAAGTTAGTTTTGGTATAAGTTAGGTTTTTTCGAAAAAGTTAGTTTTGGTATAAGTTAGGTTTTTGAGAAAAAGTTAGTTTTGGTATAAGTTAGGTTTTTTAGAAAAAGTTAGTTTTGGTATAAGTTAGGTTTTTAAGAAAAAGTTAATTTTGGTATAAGTTAGGTTTTTGAGAAAAAGTTAGGTTTTTTCGAAAAAGTTAGTTTTGGTATAAATTAGGTTTTTTCGAAAAAGTTAGTTTTGGTATAAGTTAGGTTTTTTCGAAAAAGTTAGTTTTGGTATAAATTAGGTTTTTTCGAAAAAGTTAGTTTTGGTATAAGTTAGGTTTTTTAGAAAAAGTTAGTTTTGGTATAAGTTAGGTTTTTAAGAAAAAGTTAGTTTTGGTAAAAGTTATTTTTTTTCGAAAAAGTAAGGTTTTTTAGAAAAAGTTAGTTTTGGTATAAGTTAGGTTTTTTCAAAAAAGTTAGTTTTGGTATAAGTTAGGTTTTTATGAAAAAGTTAGTTTTGGTATAAGTTAGGTTTTTTCGAAAAAGTTAGTTTTGGTATAAGTTAGGTTTTTTCGAAAAAGTTTGTTTTGGTAAAAGTTAGGTTTTTTCGAAAAAGTAAGGTTTTTTAGAAAAAGTTAGTTTTGGTATAAGTTAGGTTTTTTCAAAAAAGTTAGTTTTGGTATAAGTTAGGTTTTTTAGAAAAAGTTAGTTTTGGTATAAGTTAGGTTTTTAAGAAAAAGTTAGTTTTGGTATAAGTTAGGTTTTTTCGAAAAAGTTAGTTTTGGTATAAGTTAGGTTTTTTCGAAAAAGTTAGTTTTGGTATAAGTTAGGTTTTTGAGAAAAAGTTAGTTTTGGTATAAGTTAGGTTTTTAAGAAAAAGTTAGTTTTGGTAAAAGTTAGGTTTTTGAGAAAAAGTTAGGTTTTTTCGAAAAAGTTAGTTTTGGTATAAGTTAGGTTTTTATGAAAAAGTTAGGTTTTTTCGAAAAAGTTAGTTTTGGTATAAGTTAGGTTTTTTCGAAAAAGTTAGTTTTGGTAAAAGTTAGGTTTTTTCGAAAAAGTAAGGTTTTTTAGAAAAAGTTAGTTTTGGTATAAGTTAGGTTTTTTCAAAAAAGTTAGTTTTGGTATAAGTTAGGTTTTTTCGAAAATGTTAGTTTTGGTATAAGTTAGGTTTTTAAGAAAAAGTTAGTTTTGGTATAAGTTAGGTTTTTTCGAACAAGTTAGTTTTAGTATAAGTTAGGTTTTTGAGAAAAAGTTAGTTTTGGTATAAGTTAGGTTTTTTCGAAAAAGTTAGTTTTGGTATAAATTAGGTTTTTTCGAAAAAGTTAGTTTTGGTATAAGTTAGGTTTTTTCGAAAAAGTTAGTTTTGGTATAAGTTAGGTTTTTATGAAAAAGTTAGTTTTGGTATAAGTTAGGTTTTTTCGAAAAAGTTAGTTTTGGTATAAGTTAGGTTTTTAAGAAAAAGTTAGGTTTTTTCGAAAAAGTTAGTTTTG